>NC_134354.1:755888500-756139446 GCF_048569485.1 Anomaloglossus baeobatrachus
GTGGATCTGGACATGGGATTGGAAGCCCCAGAAACACTCCCTTCAACAGCTGAATGGGACGCTCGGCGGAGGGTGCAGTACCAACAGATTCAAGAATATGTTGAGAAGAACTTGAGTCGGAGTCGGGAGCAACAGGAGCAGCGCTTCAACCAGAAGGCGTCTGCTGGCCCTTTCCAGCCCGGAGATGTGGTGCTGAAGCGAAAAAGGAGGACCCACAAGCTGGATGATCAATGGGAGCAAACCCCATATGTCATACAGCCCACAGGATGGGAAGACGGGAAGGCTTACCAGATCAATCGTGACCAAGGGGGCACTCTGGCCACGGTTTCCCGGGACCATCTAAAGAGGTGCCCACCAGCGTTGAGGGCGGCAGCTGAAGTTCCGGTTCCTAAACCAGCGGAAAAGGCAAAAGAGGTAATCCACACCGTGATGGGTGACTTCCCAGCGGACTAGCCCACACAGAATGGCGCAGTGATTCTTCCAGTGATACTGTTCCCACAACCCGTGGATGAAGAAGTGATGGAAGTGGTCGACCATGAACCAGTGCCCAGGGATGAACCTGTACCCAGCTCCCCTATGCCTCCGCCTGCCCCACACGAAAGCAGGGAAGAGGGATTGATTGTTCCCCTTGCCCCACTGCCTGTCCCCACTGACACTGGACCCCGGAGGTCCACTCGTCCCAACCTAGGTAGACCCCCACTTAGGTATAGGGAAACTGTTCTTTAAAAGGGGGGGGGGGAAGAAAGTGTGTGTGTTAAGAAAGCACCGTTGTAAAGTTTGAAAGTTTTGCAAAAATGATAAGCTAATCCACCGATGAAGTCACCTGATTGAAGCCTGAATAGAAACCGGTCGTTACCGGCACCGTTGTCCCCGTGGGGACCGTTCAAAAAGTTGCATAAAGAACTCTTTATGAACAAGCCCGAGAACTTGCAGGGCAACCACAAACTCAGTGGCATGTAAATAAAGTTGTTGTGGCTTCCACCGTTACCGCCTCTGGAGAGGCAGATTGGAGGAAGGGCCCGCAGTGGAGCAGGCTGGGGCCCAGCCACCACCGGAACCGGTGGAAATCCTCTGGGGGTTTCAGGGGTTCCCCATGGACGTGGGTCCCCTGAAAAGGACAGAACCCGCTCAGACAGCTTGTGCAGGACTGGGGTCAAGGGGTGCTGCCTGTTTGCTTAGGGGCTGCATCAGGGCCAGGTTGCTTGGGTGGGAGAGAGCGGAAGCCGTAACCGTTTGCAACCGTTTAAGTAAGAGTACCTCCCGATGTGGGAAGATGTTATTATACTTGTAAATATGTTAACCGTTTTAATATTTTTCAGTTGGTGAAAATAAAACCGGTGATGGACGGGCAGCCCGCGGACGGTCTGTATTTAACTAAGGGGGAATGTGGCGCCCTGGACCAGCCAGGGGCCACAGAGCACAACACCCTACACACCCCACACTCCCAGCAGGCACACCAAAGTCAGACACAAAACCCTTGTTGCCTTCCTCCAGGGGCTGATGATCACACCAGGGGGTAGGCCAGGCGGTTGGTCCCGCCCACCGAGGAGTTCACAGTCCTGGAGGCGGGAAAAGGAACAGTTTAGTTTGGACAGTGAAAGTGGAAGGAGGAAAGTGTAGTAGTGGAGCAACTGACTGACAGCGTCCGGGTGTGTGGCCCGGGTGGTACAGCAAGGTTGGCAGACGGTGGTGACCGTCTGCAGGAGTGGCCTATCGGAGTTACCGTAAGGACCGTGGACGGGCGGTGGCCTGGCGGTACCGGACCGGTACACGAAGAGAAGCCAGCACCATTTGGCAGGGGCTTGCGGACCCCGGCAAGGCTAGGAGTCGCCGTGAATTTGCCGAATCCGTTAGTGAAGGGGACCTCCTGGGTTTCCAAACAGTCAAGTCCCGACAGAAGGCAACAGTCCAACCTACAGAGGGAGACACCGCCACCGCCAAGGCAACCGTTTCTCAGGGCCAGAGCCTGCGGGCAAAGAGGGGATCCTCCAGCCCATATCCAAGCTGGGGAGCGGGTTACCGGTGGGAACCCATCGGAACCAACAACCATACACAGGTGCAGGGAAAGGCAGTCACCACCAACCTGCCGGGAGAAACAACACCGCAGCCGTCTGGGGACCCGTCCATCCAGCCGAGTGTTTTACCGAGAACTGTGTCTTCTTCATTGGGCTGAGTGAGTACCACCGTGCCGTGCGGCAGAGCGCTGCCCCTGCGACCCTGCACCTCACCAGGCCCCGTAACCCGCCTGCCATCCATCCCTACCCCATCACCGGGCCCCGGGACAACCAACCCCCCTACCCACGGAGGGGAGAACTAACAACAAAGCTGTTCCCAGTCACCGCTCCCGGGATCCCCGTTCAGAGCAGCGGTGGTGTCACCAAAATTACCACAACCGTGGGTGGCGTCACAGACAATAACAATAAATCCCCACCATCAATCCCCTTTTCACTCACGGGCGAGGAGCGCCGCTCGAGTCCCCGGGATCAGGCCCACCGCTCGAGCCACCACCGAGCAGCAGCAGCCGCAGCAGCAGCGGCAGCCGGACCCGAGCAGTGGGAGAGCGCGGCGTCCCCTCCTCCGCCCGCGACAACTCCTTCCTATCCCAGGCCCTGCATATACTTCACAGTGTTCTTGGGAGCGCACCTAAGATGCACGTGCACATACTGTTCATCATTTTAAGAGACCGGCGTGCTATTTTCAGGAAATGCCCCTCAGCCTATGGCTGAGAGGTACTATGTATTTAAGGCATCCTCCCATTAGGGAAGGTGCCTGTGCAAGGCCACTACTTAATCAATATTCAGTCTGCTATCTAGCTAGTTGTCAGGTGCTAAGCTCCAGTCCTGTTATCCGTGTCCGTCTCCAGTACCTGCCTTACCATACCTGTGTGCCCCTGCCATGCCCACCATTCCTGTCCATACCCACCAGTCCAGTCTTCATCAGTCACACTGTCTGTACCCGTCTATTCCTGAGTCCGTCATCTGCACTGCACTGGGGGTCAGCTGCCACAGTCCCGGTCAGTACCTGGCATCGACCTCGTGATGGGCACTTAATTAAGCCCCTCCCACTAAATAGTAAGTTGGGTTCCCCCGTGGTCCAGTGGGTCCACTAATCCCACTCACTGCCCCTACACCGGTCGTGAGCGTTACACTAACTTTATTAATTGCAAATCAAAAATACTATGTAAGAGAGCATATATATATTTTCACATTTTATTGCAAAATCTAAAATGTGCAGGGAATGTAGCCCATAGTCTTCTTTCTGTACAACAATAATGAATTCCAACTACACAAAAGCTCAGCTACAGCACAATCTTAGGCTCCTGTTGTTAGAGTCACTTACCATGAGAATCAAAATATTCTTCTTCCCCCGAAAGCGAGTACAACAATATTTGTAGCATGAGAAGTTGGAGCCATACATTTTTAATGAACCAACTCCAGAACATGTACTGACACTATAAGAAATAAAACTGCCTCAGGACGAAAATTAGGCGATTTTCTCCAGGAACATTTCTCCTAATAAGCGACGCTGTTTGTACTGCGAAATTTTTCATAAATTTGTTTCAAAATTAATTGCACGGTATCTAGTTTCCGATGGTAAATAGAATGTGATATACTGATTACTTTACCATCCTAAAATACAAGAAAATCTAATCTGCATTCAGTTACCGACTTATTTCTGTTCTTTTTTTTATCAGCTTCAATGTTTCCAGTCGCGGTAACATTATAGTCTAAAGTTAGCGGAAAACCTAAATAATGAATTCACTCCTCTAACAATTCTACCAATTCTTTTCCAAGGCATGTACAGTGTATATATATATATATATATATATATATATATATATATATATACGGGTATATTTACGGGTTGAACTAGATGGACTTAGGCGAGCTTTGCACACTACGACATCGCAGGTGCGATGTCGGTGTGGTCAAATTGAAAATGACGTACTTCCGGCATCGCATGCGACATCGTAGTGTGTAAAGGTTCGATGATACAATTAACGAGCGCAAAAGCATCGTAATCGTATCATCGGTGCAGCGTCGGCATAATCCATAATTACGCTGACGCGACGGTCCGATGTTGTTCCTCGCTACTGCGGCAGCACAAATCGCTGTGTGTGAAGCCGCAGGAGCGAGGAACATCTCCTACTGGCGTCACCGCGACTTCCGTAGGATATGCGGAAGGAAGGAGGTGGGCGGGATGTTTACATCCCGCTCATCTCCGCCCCTCTGCTCCTATTGGCTACCTGCCGTGTGACGTCGCTGTGACGCCGCACGACCCGTCCCCTTAATAAGGAGGCGGGTCGCCAGCCAGAGCGACGTCCCAGGACAGGTGAGTCCATGTGAAGCTGCCGTAGCGATAATGTTCGCTACGGCAGCTATCACAAGGATATCGCAGCTGCGACGGGGGCGGGGACTATCGCGCTCGGCATCGCAGCATCGGCTTGCGATGTCGCAGCGTGCAAAGTACCCCTTAGAGTCTCCCTTCAACCTTAAAAACTATGAAACTATGATATATTTATTTATTTTTTTTCTTTAATTTATATATATATATATATACATATATATATATATATATACCATATATACATACAATACTGTATGTAGATTACATATAATTACATATATATATTTATATATATAATACTGTACGTAGATTAGATATAATTATATATATTTTTTTATATATATATATATAAAAATATATAGAGTACTATATATAATATATATATATATATATATAAATATATAGAGTACTATATATAATATATATATATATATATAAAGCTGAGTGGAGGATACCGGGCACCGCCGATCCCTGTATGGCTGACAAAGCTGTGCTTTCAGGCAGGTGGAGACCTGGGTGCGTGTCCCAAAGCAAAGGCGATACAAGATCCACAATGAAGAGATGAAAGGTTGCACTCCAAAGGTCGAATAAAATATTTTTCTTTTATTCCACGATCACATCAAGGGTACAGGTAGTGAGGGAGGATGAGGGTGTGCCACGTCGGACGACGGCAGCCGTTTCGCAAGTGAACTTGCTTCTACGGGTCCAGTGCATGCAAAGGTGCTGCATCCGCCCTTAAATAACAGGTGAATTGGATGCAGCATCCTTGCGTGAATATAGTGCACATTAAAAACATATACCAGCTGTACATATATCAAATTCACATAGAAACTTATTACATATCAATTCCAAAATGGATTATAAATAATCGTAACATACATGGGTATAGTTAGAGTAAAAAATTAGATATAATGTTCATTATAGTCTAACCAAAGACATCTCAGAAAACACTATAAAAAACAGGCTTATAGGAAAAGACCAGCATTATAGGAACACTGACAAGTCATTTTTGTCGTTCAGGCCAAGAGGACCGAGAGCATTTAAGTCTATAATCAATCTCGATTCTTTTCTAAGTAAAGAACGGTGCATATCACCTCCTGTGGGACAGGGATTAATTTTTATTACGCCTGCAAATTTTAACAGGCGTGGATTACCACTATGATGTTCCTGCATATGGGCAATTAAACGTGGAGAACCTATCCCGGAGGTTATAGACTTAAAATGCTCCCTAAATCGGACATATAAAGGCCGAATTGTTTTACCTATATAATATTTTTGACAGGGGCAAAAAATAACATATACCAGATAATTAGACTTACATGTGATAAGATCTTTTATTTTGAAAAGCTCAGTACCGATTTTTAAAGTGTCTCCTGTACAATGATATTCACAAAAGGGGCAGCTGCCGCACCTATGGTTTCCTTTGATTTTATTTCGGTCCAGCCACGTACCTAATTTGGGTGTAGTAATACGATTATCTACCAGAATATCTCCTATATTTTTGCATCTCCTATATGAAATCAGAGGGCCCCCGTTTGCCATTTCACAGAGATCCTTATCTTTATTAATTAAATGCCAGTGTTTTTTCATGCTTGATTTTATTGCATCATACATGGAATTAAATTTAAAGTTAAAAACGCATCTATTTGAACTTTCGATTTTTGTTTTTTTCGAAATGGCATTTACATTTTTATTCTTATTCTCACTTTTATTTTTGTATTCTTTATTTTTATTTTTATCATTTGGATCATAATTTAGAGATTTTTCGAGGGCAGAATTGATAACTGATATGGGATATCCTCGTTCTAATAAACGTTTTTTCAAATCTGAAGCTTGATGCAGAAAGGTCTCAGGATTATTATGTACTCTTTTTAGCCGCAAAAATTGTCCATATGGAAGGGCTTTCTTTGTATGGGAGGGATGCGCGCTATTAAAATGGAGCAGAGTATTCACTGCAGTTGGTTTTCTATATACTTGTCTGTCAATAATACCATCCGATATATTGAGTGTGACATCCAAAAAATCTAATTTTTGGTTACCAAAAGTATGTTACCAATTCCATTTTGGAATTGATATGTAATAAGTTTCTATGTGAATTTGATATATGTACAGCTGGTATATGTTTTAATTTGCACTATATTCACGCAAGGATGCTGCATCCAATTCACCTGTTATTTAAGGGCGGATGCAGCACCTTTGCATGCACTGGACCCGTAGAAGCAAGTTCACTTGCGAAACGGCTGCCGTCGTCCGACGTGGCACACCCTCATCCTCCCTCACTACCTGTACCCTTGATGTGATCGTGGAATAAAAGAAAAATATTTTATTCGACCTTTGGAGTGCGACCTTTCATCTCTTCATTGTGGATCTTGTATCGCCTTTGCTTTGGGATACGCACCCAGGTCTCCACCTGCCTGAAAGCACAGCTTTGTCAGCCATACAGGGATCGGCGGTGCCCGGTATCCTCCACTCAGCTTTATGGAACTTGGACTTCTTCTAATACCGTGAGTGCACGCTTTCTCTATTCCCCCTTTGGCTTTTGTTTTAAAAAATGGCAGACACATCTATGGATACAATGGAAAATGGTATACTCGCAGGGAGGGAGGACGCTGCCACGTTTTTTACCAGCTGTAATGACAAAGTGAACATAGAAATCATGGGCACCAAGAGTTTAGAGCTTAAGATCTTTAATTTGGCCGAAAAGGAGACCAGCTTGTTTTGGACAGTACAGTCACTTAAATCTTATCAAGATAGTGGACGAGTCCCTAGAGGTCTACGCATCTCAAAAAATATATCTTTCTATCAAGACGATTTATCTTTTAAAAAAGAATGGGACAATATACAGCAAGAATGCTCATTGCGTTTTCTGGACATTGTACTCAAAAAAAATCAAGAGGAACATCTAAAAATTACTAATGAATTTTTAAAATTGAGACAAGAAATGGAAAGTCGCATCTCAAAAGAAGCATGGAACACTTTCCTATCAAGATTAGATAAGAAACTTTTACCATACCAAACCTTGATTAAAGAAAATAAAAAAGAAAAATTTATCAGAGATAAGTTAGACTACGAAAACAACCAGATTTTTTCCTGGAAGAGGTCTTCTACACCTGGGAATAGAAGATTTTTTCAGAGATACCAGAAGAAACATACATCTAAAACCGCCAAGAAAAATGCCTGGACTACAGACTCTGACTCGAGCGGGGCTGAGGATTTGGCACCCGCAAAGAAATTAAAAACACCTGCTGCCTCACGAGCTTCTACATCTGACAATCTCCCTTTAGAAGACCTATAAGGAGAGGAGGCAGAAGGAGACGCAGGAATAAAACCGACACCAGGAAAGCGCAAGAGCGTCTCCTGGAGGGATTAACATCTCCCTGCCTTGAACGTGGGACTATAGTGTCAGAGACATTCCCTGTAATAAGTACAGAAAATAATCTTTCCTGTTCAGCGATTAACATCATGCCTTATTTGCGTAAAGTATATAATCTTACTTCGTTGGTATTAACACCTGATATGTTATCTGTGTTGGAAAAGGGCTTAAACTATTGTATACCAGAATCATTCGATTTGACTGATTTTCATATTGATTTATTTAAGGGCTGTAGAAAACTGCATTTAAAAAAATTTTAAAGTCAAAAGAAAAGTTTACCTACTTCTGAAGCAACCGATTTACAATGTGAAATAGGTCCACTTGGCTTCTTTGGTACAAATAATGAATATACTGCTATTGAAAAAGATGCGTCTGTTCTCTTAAGTATAGCGGACCCCAGTCACATTGAACCCGGTTCTTCAGGTGTTGTAAATACCCAAATAAATCTCACATCTAGTTCTTCATTTTTCAATAAAGGGATAAAATCTACCTTTTGCCCCCCACTAACCCCTGGGAACAGTATAGACTTATTTCAGGAGCTGGTAATAAAAGATATACAAGCTCTAAAATACCCCTCTCCTCCTCAGAACCTCACTCGGGGGGAAACCGCGGCACTAAAAATCCTGCAGTCACAAAAAGACATTATTATCCGCAGGGCGGACAAGGGGGGCGCCACTGTTCTATTAACAAAAGAAGCCTATTTGCAAGAAGCCAATAGGCAACTTCGGGATACAAGAGTATATCAGAAATTATCTAATGATCCAACTGGGTCTTTTGTTAAAAAACTTAGAAGCCTTCTACATAAATATGTAAGTTTAGGCACTATTTCTAAAAAAACTGCTGAAAAATTACTCCCTCTTTTTCCGAAAAAACCTCATTGGTATTATCTGCCTAAGATTCACAAGAACAGTGTCTCCCCCCCTGGCCGCCCCATTGTGGCAGGAATAGGTTCAGTGACAGAACCTTTATCTCACTACCTAGAATGGCTACTGAAACCATTACTGACTCGCATCCCCTCGTTCTTAAAAGACACGGGAGATCTAATTAAAATGCTTGATAATTTTCAATGGCAGAAAGGTTTCTCTCTTGCCGCTTTGGATATTGAGAGTCTGTACACCCGTATCCCACAGGATCAGGGTGTACAGACCATTAAGAGAGTCTTGCTGAATTTTGGTCAGAATCCAATCTTGGTAGACTTCATCACAGAAGCTTTAAGTTTTATTTTGCATCATAACGCATTTAAATTTGACGATCAGTGGTACTTACAATGCGGGGGTACCGCGATGGGTACCCCCGCTGCATGTACTTTTGCAAATCTCTTTTTGGCAGCATTTGAGGAAGACTTTATTTATAGTCCTAAAAATCCATATCTGAAACATATAAAAAAATATGCCAGATATATGGACGATGGCTTCTTTGTATGGGACGGCTCTGCGCAGGATTTTGACAATTTTGTGTCATATTTAAATAATAACAATTCCTACAACATGTACTTTACACATACTTTTGGTAACCAAAAATTAGATTTTTTGGATGTCACACTCAATATATCGGATGGTATTATTGACAGACAAGTATATAGAAAACCAACTGCAGTGAATACTCTGCTCCATTTTAATAGCGCGCATCCCTCCCATACAAAGAAAGCCCTTCCATATGGACAATTTTTGCGGCTAAAAAGAGTACATAATAATCCTGAGACCTTTCTGCATCAAGCTTCAGATTTGAAAAAACGTTTATTAGAACGAGGATATCCCATATCAGTTATCAATTCTGCCCTCGAAAAATCTCTAAATTATGATCCAAATGATAAAAATAAAAATAAAGAATACAAAAATAAAAGTGAGAATAAGAATAAAAATGTAAATGCCATTTCGAAAAAAACAAAAATCGAAAGTTCAAATAGATGCGTTTTTAACTTTAAATTTAATTCTATGTATGATGCAATAAAATCAAGCATCAAAAAACACTGGCATTTAATTAATAAAGATAAGGATCTTTGTGAAATGGCAAACGGGGGCCCTCTGATTTCATATAGGAGATGCAAAAATATAGGAGATATTCTGGTAGATAATCGTATTACTACACCCAAATTAGGTACGTGGCTGGACCGAAATAAAATCAAAGGAAACCATAGGTGCGGCAGCTGCCCCTTTTGTGAATATCATTGTACAGGAGACACTTTAAAAATCGGTACTGAGCTTTTCAAAATAAAAGATCTTATCACATGTAAGTCTAATTATCTGGTATATGTTATTTTTTGCCCCTGTCAAAAATATTATATAGGTAAAACAATTCGGCCTTTATATGTCCGATTTAGGGAGCATTTTAAGTCTATAACCTCCGGGATAGGTTCTCCACGTTTAATTGCCCATATGCAGGAACATCATAGTGGTAATCCACGCCTGTTAAAATTTGCAGGCGTAATAAAAATTAATCCCTGTCCCACAGGAGGTGATATGCATCGTTCTTTACTTAGAAAAGAATCGAGATTGATTATAGACTTAAATGCTCTCGGTCCTCTTGGCCTGAACGACAAAAATGACTTGTCAGTGTTCCTATAATGCTGGTCTTTTCCTATAAGCCTGTTTTTTATAGTGTTTTCTGAGATGTCTTTGGTTAGACTATAATGAACATTATATTTCATTTTTTACTCTAACTGTACCCATGTATGTTACGATTATTTATAATCCATTTTGGAATTGATATGTAATAAGTTTCTATGTGAATTTGATATATGTACAGCTGGTATATGTTTTTAATTTGCACTATATTCACGCAAGGATGCTGCATCCAATTCACCTGTTATTTAAGGGCGGATGCAGCACCTTTGCATGCACTGGACCCGTAGAAGCAAGTTCACTTGCGAAACGGCTGCCGTCATCCGACGTGGCACACCCTCATCCTCCCTCACTACCTGTACCCTTGATGTGATCGTGGAATAAAAGAAAAATATTTTATTCGACCTTTGGAGTGCGACCTTTCATCTCTTCATTGTGGATCATATATATATATATATATATATATATATATATCTAATACTGTAGATAGATTACATATAAAAAAACATAAGAAATTGAACACACGTCACCAATAAGTTCTAATTAATGAACATTAGCTCCTCTTTTAGTTTATTATATGAAGCCAAATGAACAAATAACATAGAAGTAGTTTGCTCAGGAGTGCTGCTTTATAGTACCCAGATTCTCAAAAGTGCCTCAAAAAACCCATATACCTTGCCCAAACACTGCCATAAAGTGGTCACAAAATGATCCCATATCATTCTAGAATAATAATGCCATATAATAACTAAATCCTTGCTAATAATATTTAAAGGGAATTGGTCACCAGGTTTTTGCCACATTTCAGAGAACCATAATGTAGACACAGAGACCCTGATTCCAATCATGTATCACTTAATAGGCTGCTTGCTGTAGTTTTGATAAAATCAATGTTTTATTAGCAGGAGATTATCATTAGAGGACTAGTAATCCTGCTGTCATGTAGTCCTCCATATTAATGAGCTCTGTATAACCACGCTCTCACCACTAATTGGCAAACTTCTGTGCACACTGTGCAGAAAGCAGCCAATCAGTGGTGAGGGCAGGGATATACAGAGCTCAGCATTCATAGAACTGGTAGATCTGCAACAGATAATGTGACGCCCTGGACTAGCCAGGTAGTCACAGATAGGCCCCGCATAACACCTGTCCCCTAAAAAGGTAACAGCAGCCAACCACATTAAAACCTAGTCACCTCCCTCAGAGCTTAATGGTCACACCAGGGGGCGGAGCCAGTCGGTTGGCCACGCCCACCAAGGAGTCCAGAGGGCCTGAGGCAGGAGAAACAGCAGTTGTCAGTGGCCAGTGGCTAGTTGACAGTGACAGTAGTCAGTTGGAGTTGAGAGGAGTAGAGTGCAGCAGGCCTGTGGTGACAGATCTGCAGCGGAAACTGACAGGTGTGAGGGTCGTAGCCCGCACACCTTGTCTAGGAGGCAGGCGGTGGCCTTAGCCTGCAGGAGTCGGGAAGACGGCCAGGTGGAACCGTAAGGGACCGGGACAGGGTAGTGGCCCACTGGTACCGAACCAGGGAACCGACTGGAAACCGGAGCACCAGGGGGATACTTAGACCCGGAACGAGGCCCAGAAGCCACTGGACCACGTTGAATTTACTGATTGAGGTCTTGACTTTAGGTCCATTCCCATCCCAAGTCCCGACTGAAGGCAACAGCCCACCGAGGGGGATAGAAAGCCACCGCACAGGCAGAGAGTTCCCACGGGCCAGCGTCTGTGGGCAAACAGACTCCACCGACACATACATAGCCGGGGAGCGGACTCCCGTTGCTGAAGCACAGGCCGTCTACACAAACACAACACGGTGCAGGAGAAAGGCCAAGACCACCAACCCGGGTGGGGGACCAGACGCAGCCAGCTGCGGGCACCAACCACCATCAACTTTGTTTACCAGAGACTTGTGTGTGTCAATAATCGTGAGTACAACAGTGGTGTCTACACTTTCACCACGTCCTGTGGGTGGCGCCACAAACTCAAACACGGCTCCGGCCGTACACCTACCTAACCACCCCCCCATCGAGATCGCCAGCAACCCCCTTGCAGAGCGGCGTGACCCCCGGGTCCGGAGGTGCTCGAGCCACCCACCAAACGAGCCCGGATCAGAGCGGCTCGGCTGCAGCCGAGCGCGGGGCGGTACAATAACACAGTGATTTTATCTAAATGACAGCAATCAGTCCAGTAAGTGACACATTTCTGGAATCAGGATCCTTACCGCTATATCATGCTGCTCTCAGATGGGTATCACGGAATCTAAAATGACTGCAAGGGGCTCCTAAGTTGACCTTCAGACTAGACTTTGCTGTCACTTATTTCAGAGGTACGCTTGCTGGTAGCAAGGTCTTAGCCCCGAGTGTGACCCTGACTCCCATCTGAGCCCTAATCTTACTCCCACTCTCCCCCACTCTTGCGGTGGACAGGGAAACATAATAAGAAAACCCCAAGAAAAAGACACAAATAAGGGAAAACAAAAACACGTACACACTGCACTCAAACACGAAGGAGAGACTATACAAGTACAGTATCGTGTTCACCCTGGGTAATAAATAACTTGTTACTGGTGCAAGTTATGGGGAAGTTATGTACATTTTTTTGTTTGTATGTTTGTTTTCAAATAATAAAGCATATTGTAAAGGGAAAAAAAAACATTTTTGCATTATATTTTTTTATTTTTCTATAAACTTTATTAAACTTTTTTTAACTATTTTTTTTCTGTCCTACTTTTTGGACAGACTTTTTGCTTTTATAATGGTCTGTACTGCAATGTATTGTGCATGTCAATGTAAAGCTAGGTGCAGATCATTTTTTTTTCTCATCTGAGAAAATTGGATCAATTATGCTAATCACACCGTGATCAGAGTTTCATCACAGTGTGATCTGATTTTTTCAGATGTGGAGCAGATAAATTAAAAAAAAACAACTTCTCCATTCTGGCAGTCAGGGAAAATCAGAAATCACTCAGATGTTATCCAATTTATTGAGACAAATCTTGAATGTCGGGATTTTTTTATTGGAAAAAAATAAGATTTGTCCATGCGATTGGCACACCACGTGACCTGACCTGAATAAATGCCGGATCATGAGTGGCGCCACTATTTTGCTCTGACTAGTCTAGGGACAGGACGCTGCTTGAGAAAGGGACAATGTTAGGTTGTAGTGTTGGTACTCTTAAAAAAAAGGCTCTGTGGGGTTACTCATATATAGGGGTCTGTGGTGGTACTCTTAAAAATGGTAGGGGGTCTGCTTTAAAAAGACCCTGTGGGGGTACTCTAAAAAGGGTCTGTGTGGCTACTCTGCCCCAGGCTCTGTGGGGGTACTCTAAAAAGGGTCTGTGTGGCCACTCTCCATACAGGCAGTGTAGTAATCTGCTGGCACTCTCTGTATACAGGCAGTGTAATTTTTTAGGGGTGCAAAACATAAGAAGCGCATCAAATAGGGGGCGTGGTTGTGGTGCTGCTGGTGGTGGCGGTAGAGCTGCTGCTGGGAGAGGACATGGTCGATCACACATGGATGATTCGCACTGCGGAACAACACCACTTCATGACCAAGGAGTGTGCCTCCATCTGGGACATATTTGCCGTGTTGCGCTACTTCGACTACTCCACGAACATGGCCAGTGCAGATGACATCATCATCAGCGTTACTATCCCACTTTTATGCCTCCTTGAAAAAACGCTTCAGGCAATGATGGATGAGGTGGTGGCACAGGAGGAGAAAGAGGAGGAACAGGGACTATTCAGAGGATTATCAGGCCTGTCGTCCACACGACTCAGAGGGTGCGTTCCCATACCAACGATGGTCTGCTACACAACTGTCCAGCCAGGGGACAGTTTGGGAGAATGAGGAGGAGGAACCGTGTTTACAGCAGGGTGGCACCCAAAGCAGTTCCCCGGCATCATTAGAGAGTGGCTGTGGGAATACAGAGAACACACCTCCCTCTGAGTACAGCTTTTCATTGCCTCTGTGCAGCCTGACACACATCATGAATGCATGCTGCAGTGCCTGCAAAACAACCAATGAGTTTCCCAGATTGTTACTAATGGTGATTGCTGGGTGGCCACCCAGCATATTCCCTACTACTTATTCCCTACTACAAGAGCAATATGCAATATTTACTTCCGTCACTGATAGAAAATGCGTGACTACAAGTGCACGCTGGTAGACGCATTATTGACGATGTTCCCACCTTACAGCAGGGACTCACTAGAAGAGGAGTAAGTCAGCAATGCAGAAGGAGCACCGGAACCACCTCGGAAGGTAGAATTACCATGACTGAAATGTGGAAAAATGTCCTTAGCATGCCATGACATCGAGCACCACCATTTGATAACGTCCGTTTTAGTAAGAGGCAAAATTTCAGCAAAATGGTGGAAAATTATGTGTCCACATGTCTCAATGTACTGAGTGATGGGTCTTCCCCATTTAACATGTCCAAATTGAAAACATGTGTTGCGGACTGGGGACAGACCACCGCAGGGGGTGCTGCTCGGAACGCTCGGATCCGGGATCAAGGCTCGAGAGATAGCCGGGTCCGGGGCTCTTGCAGCCATCCATCCTCACAAAAAATAAAAGGGGGTTATTTACAGGGGAAGAGTTTGTCAGTGACGCCACCCATGGGTTGTGGTGATGATTGGTGCTGCCTTGATACGGGACTCCGAAGGCTGATGGAGTGGGGCAGCAGGATGGTATCCCCTCCACGGGTAGGGGAGGTGTTGTCCCGGGGCCCAGTTGTATGGGGGAGGATGCTGCGGAGCGTATTCTGCAGGGTTGGACCGGGTGGTATTGGTGTACTCACAGTTCTGGAAGAATGCACACAGAGTCCAAATGGTAGACCAAATTGCCAGTGACCGGTGACCTCCGGCAGGAGTATTCAGGTCTCACACCCTGGTACAGCAAACAGGGGTCCCTTCCTCCTGCACTTAGTGTTTGTGTCCTTAGATTGACTACTCTGCTTGAAACGGGGAAGTCCACTCCCAGTGATTTTTGTGTGTAGGGAGCTGTGGCCCGCGAGAACTGACCCGTGGGATCTTAGCAGGCAATTGCGGAGCCCTATGCCCCTCGTTGGGCTTCCTTCTCGCACTATCTTGGCCTCCTGCGGGACAAGACCTGTAATCTTGTCCCCGGCTGGTCAATTAGAAGGGTGCTTGAAGCGGTCCTTGCTCTAGGGTCCAGGTACCCCGACTGTACACGGCCTCCGGACCGGATTCCCGCTGTTGGTACCGGCGGGCTACAACCCTGCCCTGGTCCACTTAAGGTCTCCCGTGACCGGATCTCCATCGCCTGTGGCCCTGTCTGCCGACTGCCACCTAGTCAGTAGTCTGATAGTCCAGAGGCTCCATCCCCTGACTACCCTGTCACTTCACACTCCTCTCTCTCACTCCAAACTAGACTGTGTCTCAGCTCCAACTGACTCAGACTCCACTGTTCCCTCCCAGAACACCTCTGGACCCCTAGGTGGGCGTCACCATCCACTTGGCCCACCCACTGGTGTGTCCCTATTGTCATGGGGGGTGACTAGGCTTTGCTGGCTGATGTTGTGTACCTGGGTGTGGGTTTTGTGTTGGTATGCCAAGGAGGATGGAGTCCTGAACCTGGAAGATTTGTGCAGTCTCTGTGACAACCTGGTTTGGCCAGGGCATCACACATGACTTGAGCTTTATGCCTTGGAGGTGCTGCTCTTCCCTGCACCAAGTGTACTGTGGGAAACGTGTGTTTAGCGTGGCAGGGGGTGTGATCACAGACAGGCACATCTGTCTGTCCACAGTTAATGTGGGCAAGCTCACATTCATTAAATTGAATCAGGCATGGATCCAACACTTGTCCATTCCCTTTAGCTGACTAGAGAAGTATAGCAGCTGCACCCAGACATTGTTAGACTGCACTGCTGTTTATTTGTTCGATTTGCCTTAGGGGTACTTTGCACGTTGCGACATCGCTACTGCGATATCATCGGGGTCAAATCGAAAGTGACGCACATCCGGCACTGGTAATGACGTCGCAACGTGTAAAGACTAGATGCACCGATAAACGATTGCAAAAGCGTCATAAATCGGCGATCTGTGTAGTGTCGGATATTTTCATAATGTCGCACCAATTGCAAATACGATGTTGTTGCTCGCTCCTGCGGCAGCACACATCGCTGTGTGTGAAGCCACAGGAGCGAGGAACATCTCCTTAGCTGCCTCCACCAGCTATGCGGAAGGAAGGAGGTGGGCGGGATGTTTACGTCCCGCTCATCTCCGCCCCTCCGCTTCCATTGGCCGCCTGCCGTGTGACGTCGCAAAGCAGGTAAGTCCGTGTGAAGCTGCCGTAGCGAAAATGTTCGCTACGGCAGCTATCACAAGATATCGCATGTGTGACGGGGGCGGGTACTATCGCGCTCGGCATCGCTAGCATCGGCTAGCGATGTCGCAGCGTGCAAAGTACCCCTTACCACCTACACCACCACATACACTTCCTCCTTCTCCTCAACTTCCTCCTCCACTTAGACCTCGACTTTTTTTTATTCTATGTTCATTTAAAGTGGTGCTGTTTGCTCTGTGGGGGAACTCTGTAAACAGACTCCGTGTCTGCACTCTTTAAATGTTGATTTGCGCACTTTATTCCATTCCGTGATTAACTCTTCTGCCCGACTAATCCACCTTGTTCCTCATTACTCCTCCCTTCTCCCCTTCACTGGCTCCCAATTCCCCAGTGTACTCAATTCAAACTACCAACACTGACTTACAAAGCCGTCATCTGTCTCCTTCATATATCCCTGAATGTTTCTTCCAATATACTCCACATGTAATCTCTGGTCTTTCTAAAGGTCCAGTCACACTAAACAACTTACCAGCGATCCCAACAACGATAGGGATCGCTGGTAAGTTGCTAGGAGGTTGCTGGTGAGATGTCACACTGTGACGCTCCAGCGATCCCACCAGCAACCTGACCTGGCAGGGATCGCTGGAGCGTCGCTACACGAGTTGCTGGTGAGCTCACCAGCAACCAGTGACCAGCCCCCAGCGCCGCGTGGAAGATGCTGCGCTTGGTAACTAAGGTAAATATCGGGTAACCAACCCGATATTTACCTTGGTTACCAGCGCACGCAGCTACACGTGCAGAGAGCAGGGAGCAGCACACACTGAGAGCTGGCTCCCTGCTCTCCTAGTTACAGCACACATCGGGTTAATTACCCGATGTGTGCTGCAGCTAAATGTGCACAGAGCAGGGAGCAGCGCACAATGCTTAGCGCTGGCTCCCTGCTCTCCTAGCTACAGCACACATCGGGTTAATTAACCCGATGTGTCCTGCAGCTACATGTGCACAGAGCAGGAGCCGGCACTGACAGTGAGAGTGGCGGAGGCTGGTAACAAAGGTAAATATCGGGTAACCAAGGACAGGGCTTCTTGGTTACCCGATGTTTACTGTGGTTACCAGCCTCCGCAGAAGCCGGCTCCTGCTGCCTGCACATTTAGTTGTTGCTGTCTCGCTGTCACACACAGCGATCTGGGCTTCACAGCGGGACAGCAACAACTAAAAAATGGCCCAGGACATTCAGCAACAACCAACAACCTCACAGCAGGGGCCAGGTTGTTGCTGGATGTCACACACAGCGACATCACTAGCAACATCGCTGCTACGTCACAAAAGTTGTTCGTTAGCAGCGATGTTGCTTAGTGTGACGGGGCCTTAAGACTTATTTCTCTCCTCCGCACTTTTCTTTTCCTCATCCAACTGCCTCCAAGACTTCTCCTGAGTATCCCCCGTCCTCTGGAATTCTATGCCCCAACACGTTCGATTACCTGCTATACACGCAAGCTTCAAACGGAACTTGAAAACCCATCTCTTCAAGTAAGCATAGAGCCTACATTGACCCCACTGCCATGTCACAACCTGAGCTGCCGCAACCTACTACTACTACTACTGATAATAAGGAGGGTTTAATATGGGAGCTTTTTTCCATGTTGATGAAGTGGCCGCAGGTCTGACCGCGGCTGAGTTCCCATAATCTGCGCCAACAAAATCCCCACGCTCAGATTTTATGTAAGGGTACATTTCTTTACTGATAAACATCTCAATGACACACGCAGCTGGCTTAGCAGCACACATAACCAGGGCTTGCTATCCGGGTCTTTAACTTCAGACACACGGCGCAGAACACAAACAAAACAGCAATGATAAACAAGAATTCTGTCCCTGACTTGCCCTATAGGTTATATTACCAGTTCAAAACAAAAGGAGGAAGGGCTCCCACGTAGCAGGCCTGGACTCCAGGTAAACGGCGGCGACTCCAAGGGAGAGAAGTGGAAGATCTTCAGCCCTCTCAACAGAGGACTAGCTTACAGTCTCTTGGTACGGAGGAAGGAGACGGTCCGGAGGTCCCTTGAGTCCAGTATCCCGTCTGCAGCAGTTCTGGCAATCCCTCACACTTCAGCAATGAGGGCAGTCTGAGGCAGGTCTGTTCAGGTCCAGCTCCAGTAGCTCAATGTCCTTTTCCCGCACTTTTACTTCCTGTACAACAAGTGCCTGAGGGAGGGGATCAGATTTTACAGCGTCCACCCCTCAAGCAGTTTCAGCACTTGTCCACAAGGTGGCAGCACCATCCTGTGTAATGTCAGTCTCCATGTCCATTTTAATCACAAAACAGTCAGAGCTGCTCGCCTCGTTACATATCCCCCCACTGAAAGGTTGGCAGTCCCTGTCAACATTCACAGGTTCCAAGGCAGCGAGGACTGAGGCTGTGGCAGGGGGAGGCTGAGAAGCGGACCATACATACTGGTCCCTATAAGACTGTCCAGGAGGAACCCCGGCAGTGGTGCGGGTAGTACGCCGCAGAGGTTGGTTTCCCTCGACTCTATCACCGGTTACACTCTCTACCTCCGTCAGTTCCCTAGAGGGAGAGCCAGTCTGAGCAGGCGGGTAATCAGTCCCGGAGTCAACAAGGTCACTATGCTGAGTAATATCAATGGTGTCAGTCATGTCAGCAGTGTCATCCTCACTGGGTACTGTGGTCAGGGGGTCAGGCTGGGATCAGCAGGGGCGCAACATATTCCGATGCAAGGTGTGAGAGTTGCCGCTATCTTCGCCCCGGACTCTGTACACATGACCATCAGGGTAGGGGCGCTCAACTACCCGATAGACTTCAGCTTCCCACTTAGCTAGGAGTTTTCCTTGAGGCTTCTTAATACGAACCAGGACTAGCTGTCCTACTTCTAAGGGTTCTTCCTGTACGGGGAGCGGGTCAGCATGTCTCTGGCCCCGGATTTGTTGGCCTACCAGTCGGTATACAGTTTCCATCTTCTGACGGTGAGTGTGTAGCCAGGATAGATAGGTACCGCCGGTATCTTTTTCAGGACTGGTCAGGTTTAGGTCATGCACCCCTTTTCCGGGGCGGCCAAAGAGAAGGGTGTGTGGGGTGAAGCCCGTCACGGAGTGGACTTGATTGTTGTAGGCCCACACTAGATCTGGGAGGAATTGGGGCCATTGGTCTTTCTTGTCATCGGCTAAGGTGCGGATCAACTGGAGTAGAGTCCGGTTAAAGCGCTCACACGCACCATTCCCCTGTGGGTGGTAAGGGGTGGTTCTGGACTTCTGGATCCCATACATCCGATGCAGCTCCTCGATAATTTGACCTTCAAAACAAGCCCCCTGATCAGAGTGCAACCTCTCCGGACACCCATAGACCTGGATGAACTGTCGACAGATGGCCCGTGCAGCTGACTCGGCAGTCTGATCTTTGGTAGCAACAGCAACTGCGAATTTTGTGAAATGGTCTACCATAACCAGACAGTATTGGTAGCCACCACTCGCCGTCCCAATCGACAGGCAGTCCACCATCAACAGCTCAAGGGGCCGGGATGTCTCAACTGTTTGGACAGGTGCACGCTGCTCAGCGGACTTGTAAAGCTCACAGGTGCGACAGGCTTGGCAGACATCTTCAACCAGCTTGCGGCGTCCCGGACAGTAGATGGATTGTTGGATCCACCGGAAGGTCTTGTCTATCCCAAAGTGGCCGTTCCTCTTGTGTGCTTCTCCCACTATCTCACGGGCCATTTCGGCCGGCACTACAACCTGTAGGCACTCCTCCAGCATGTGGGATAGGAAGATCCTCCGGTATAGCACTCCTTCTCTCAGAATCAGATGATCCCATTGGCTGAGCAGGGTCAGGGTACTGGTGGACAGTCGTGACCGCGTGTCAGAGGACGGCTTCTGCTGCTGCTTCACCCATTGTTTGAGTAGGGCACATTCAGCATTCCGGTCCTGGATTCTGCACCATTCCTGTGGGGACAATGGGGACCCTACTGGAGTGCCAGCCTCATCCACAGCATACTGGCAACAATCCATCATCTGCCGGGCTAGTCTTGCAAAGTCAGGCATCTCGTCTCCTTCCAGCTCCTCGTCCCGGTCCTTAGTGGGCGAGGGGGATGTCCTTCTGGACAGGCTGTCCGGATTCTGATTTTCAGCCCCAGCTCTATATTTAATCTTGTAGTTAAACTTGGAGAGCTGAGCCATCCATCGCGGCTCCATAGCCCCACGTTTTGTATTTTCTAAGTGGGCCAAAGGTTTGTTATCCGTCAGGACTAGTACTTCTGTCCCCGTCAGATATCCGGCAAATTTGTCAGTCATTGCCCACATCAAGAACAACAGCTCCAGCTGGAATGAACTGTAATTGGTGGGATTCTTTTCACCTTCATGTAGGGACCTACTGGCATAGGCTACAACACGTTCCTTGCCTTCTTGTACCTTTGAGAGTACTGCCCCCAGACCCTGTAGGCTGGTGTCAGTATGTAATTGGAAGGGCAGGGTGTAATCTGCATATGCCAGGATGGGGGACGACGTCAAGGCACCCTTTAGAGCTTGGAAGGACTCTTCTTGGGAAGGTCCCCAATTGATGAGTCGTCCCCTGGGACTGTTGGTGGTTCCTCGAAGCAGGTCGTGTAGTGGTGTGGCAAGCCGGGCGAAGTTCTTGACGAACCGGCGGTAGTAGCCTGCCAGTCCCAGGAAAGCCCTGACCTCCTTGACAGTTGTGGGCTGTGGCCAGTCCCATACTGCGGCTATTTTCTCCGGCGATGGTTGTACACTTTCGGCCGAGATCCTGTGGCCCAGGTAATCGATCTCCTGCTGTAGAAGACGGCACTTGCTGGGTTTCAACTTCAAGCCATGTTCACTTAGCCTCTGGAACACGCGGCCCAGCTTCTGTAGATGTTCTTCGAACGTTGCTGAATAGACCACAATGTCATCAAGGTAGATGAGGGTGAAGTCGAAATTGAAGTCTCCCAAGCAGCTCTCCATCAGCCTCTTGAAAGTTCCCGGCGCGTTGTTCAGGCCGAAGGGCATTCTGTCAAACTCATACAGACCCATGGGTAGGATGAAAGCGATCTTTTCTCTGTCCTTTTTGCTCATGGGTACCTGCCAATAGCCGCTGGCCAGATCCAGGGAGGAAAAGTACTTGGCTTTCTTTAGAGCCGTCAGGGATTCTTCGATCCTCGGCAAAGGGTATGAGTCCCAGATGGTGCAAGCATTCAGGCGGCAGTAGTCCACACAGAACCTCAGGGATCCATCTTTCTTTTTAACTATTACCACAGGTGCAGCCCAGGGGCTCTGGCTCTCTCGTACCACTCCGGCATGGAGCATGGAGTTCAGGAGGTTTTTCACTTCTTAATATTGCTGGGGGGTATCTGCCGGTATCTCTCGCGGATAGGAGAAGCGTTACCTGTAGGGATCTCGTGTTGGATACTGGTGGTGCATCCAAAGTCAGTGTCATGCCGGGCAAAGGACGCCTGGTGTTCCTGCAGTAGTTTTTCCACCTGGGACACTTCCTGTTTAGAGTATTGGGATGTATCCAGCTGACACTTCTCTAGCAGCTCCTTTCCAGCTTCAGTGTCATCTGTGGCGGTGGCCATGGCGGAGACAGTCACTGTCCAGTCTCCCTCTGCCGATGGGGCAAACTGGAGGGGGCCCCTGGGATTCACCTCTGTAGGTAGGGCGAAGACTCTGGCGAGCTGTGTCCCCGCTTCTAGGTCGACGCCTACACTAGCCGTATTGCTCAGACGGACAGGGATCCTTCCCCTCCTCACGACAGCCAGAGTGCGAGCAACTAATGGGTTCAGTTTTCCCTCCCTCGGGGTTTGCGGCTCAATCAGTACCTCCACGCCTTCAAGCGGTCTTGTGGTGCTAAGGGGTAGCGAGATAATTGTCAGCCGGTAAGGTGATCCTAGTGTGGCAAGGCACGGTGATAGTGGCTATGGGACGTTGTTCCTCTGCTATTTGCTGTAGGCTGCAGGCCCGAATCACTCTTTGGAATGCTCGGCGGGTGGCCCCGTGTGTGGTAACTTTCTGCCAGTACTTGGGTCCCCGCTTGGTAAACAATACCAGGTCTACGTCTTTCAGGATGTTCATCCCAATAATCATGGGCGTTTCCGAACCGAAGCCTCCTTTGACCACGATTATCCCCCTCTTCCCGAGGTCCTGTCCACACATTTTGGTGCTCATCCAAGCTACTCCCATTACTGGAATGGGTAGATTATTGGCCGCTTTGATCTTGATGATGGTATTCGGCTCATAAGCAGCCCGTGGTTGTAGATATTTCTCATAAAACTGCTCTGAGATGGTGGACACCTGGGATCCAGTATCCATTAGTCCTTGCACGGCAACCCCCTCTAGCATTACTTTCAGTGTAGGGCTGTTTGATGCAAGCTGGCTTCTTTGTTGGTTCCTTTTCTCTTTGGCCTTCCCGGTCGAGTGAGCCTCCTCAGCCGGGGTGTCTAGTTTAAAGGTGCCCGCTGTTGAGAGGCACGGCTTGGCGGTTCTAGTGAATAGGCCTGGGGCTCCATCCGCTGTTTCGAGTGAAACTCCGCTTGCTGGGGTGTTTGAGAATCTATTCGATGGAACGGCTGCGGGTCGGGTTGGAAGGAGTTCTGGGGGCAACGGTTTGCTCTGTGACGGGGGTCACCACATGTCCAGCACTTTCCCATAGGCCGGCTAGGTTGCCGTCTCACTTGCCTATCCGCCTGTTGGTCTAATGTGAGCTGCAGCACCTGCTTCTGTAAATCCGCCACCATTTGCTTCAGTTCCTCCGTGTCGCTGTTCGGAGTATTTGTACTGTACATGAATCTGCAAGTAGCGCTATAAGTCTCTGTTCCCGTAACAGGTCCCCTAGAACGTTCTATGGCTTCTTGTTTAACCTCAGCAAATGTAAGGGCTGGATTTATCCAGAGTTAGTCCTGCAATGAGCGGTTGAGATACGGATCTCTCAGTCCTATTACGAATTGGTCCCTCAGCACCAGGTCGCGGGAGGATGTACCAGCTAGATTTTCTCCATTTTTGCAGGCTTGTTCCAGCAGTACTTGGAGGGCATTCGCATATCGGGGAATGTCCTCCCACTCGAGCTGTGTACGCTAGAAGAACATGTAGCGCAGTGTTCCCAGGTATCTGGTCGGCCCATAGGTGTTCTCTAGCACCCGCACCAAGTCATCTAATGTACGCTGGCCCCTAACCGTCTCCAGTCTGACCGTCGTCCATGCCTCCCCCTCTAATGTCAGCATAGCCATTTCCGCTAAGGTCTTAGGATCAACATTATACATTTCCCCCACTATCCTAAGTTGTTCCGCCCATTCAGGTACAGGGTAATTCCGTCCGTTAAACTTTCTCACTTGATTTACAATAGACGCCGGAGGAGCTGTCTGACTATAAGCTACCACCGGGAGGGGATTTTGCTGGTCACAGATCCTGCCGACTACGTCAGATGAAGTGGCCGCAGGTCTGACCGCGGCTGAGTTCCCATAATCTGCGCCAACAAAATCCCCACGCTCAGATTTTATGTAAGGGTACATTTCTTTACTGGTAAACATCTCAATGACACACGCAGCTGGCTTAGCAGCACACATAACCAGGGCTTGCTATCCGGGTCTTTAACTTCAGACACACGGCGCAGAACACAAACAAAACAGCAATGATAAACAAGAATTCTGTCCTTGACTTGCCCTATAGGTTATATTACCAGTCCAAAACAAAAGGAGGAAGGGCTCCCACGTAGCAGTCCTGGAGTCCTGGTAAACGGCGGCGACTCCAAGGGAGAGAAGTGGAAGATCTTCAGCCCTCTCAACAGAGGACTAGCTTACAGTCTCTTGGTATGGAGGAAGGAGACGGTCCGGAGGTCCCTTGAGTCCAGTATCCCGTCTGCAGCAGTTCTGGCAATCCCTCACACTTCAGCAATGAGGGCAGTCCGAGGCAGGTCTGTTCAGGTCCAGCTCCAGTAGCTCAATGTCCTTTTCCCACACTTTTACTTCCTGTACAACAAGTGCCTGAGGGAGGGGATCAGATTTTACAGTGTCCACTCCTCGAGCAGTTTCAGCACTTGTCCACAAGGTGGCAGCACCATCCTGTGTAATGTCAGTCTCCATGTCCATTTTAATCACAAAACAGTCAGAGCTGCTCGCCTCGTTACATTATCATCCTCTTACCAATCAGGGAAAGATGTAACATTTCCATTAGAGATAAGCCTAAAGATTCAAAGATTTAATTTGGTATTTTATTGTAGCCAGATCAAGGAACTACAAAGTTCTTCAGCTGGAACTCAAATGCTAGCATCCTGGGCAACTCTTGTGCCTATTAAACCCATGCGATGTCATAATGTTACATTGTGACAGATGTCATGACATCACATGAATGCTTATTGACTAAAGGGTGCCTTACACGCTGCGACATCGCTAACGATATATCGTCGGGGTCACGGTGTTTGTGACGTACATCCGGCGTCATTAGCGACATCGCAGCATGTGACTAAAAGGAGCAACGATCGCAAAAACGTCAAAAATCGTTGATCGTTGACACGTCGCTCCTTTTCATAATATCGCTGGTGATGCATCCGCTGGTTGTTTGTCATTTCTGCGGCATCACACATCGCTATGTGTGACACCGCAGGAACGACGAACATCTCCTTACCTGCGTCCACCGGCAATGAGGAAGGAAGAAGGTGGGCGGCATGTTACGGCCGCTCATCTCCGCCCCTCCTCTGCTATTGGGCGGCCGTTTAGTGACGCCACTGTGACGTCGCTGTGACGCCGAACGCACCTCCCATCATAGATATCGAAAGGCAGGTACAGGTGACAGATACAGAGATAACAGGACAGGATCTCGGGACCTGACAACTAACTAGCTAGCAGACTGGAGACTGACTGACTAACTAAAGGCATTGCACAGGCACCTTCCCTAATGGGAGGGTGCCTTAAATGCATGGTGCCTCTCAGCCTATTTCCACATTTTGTGGGAATAGAGCACCAGCCCTTTAAGAAGAGGGCTGGTGTGCGCAAGTACTTGGGAGACCTGGGCTGTGTGCACAGGCCCCGGGAGGGAAAGGAGGCAGCAGGACAGGTGGAGAGCTGGAGGGGTGTGGAGGAGGACGTGACCAGGCTGGGTGGTGAGTAAGTTGGTGTCCCTAAAGGGAACGACACCAGAACTACATAATGGAAGTCAATGATTGAGCAGTTCATCTCTCCACTCACATACAGCCAGCCATAAATTATGCATTTCTGGGGAAAGGGAGGGTGTTTTTTTCTTTTGACACACTACACCCGAAACGTTGCTTTAACCACAGACCCATTCAGAGACTGCGAATATCGCTGTCTGGGGTGCCTGCATATGTGGCGCCCTGGACTAGCCAGGTCATCACAGGTACTACAACATGCACCCCCACCCCGAGATAGGCACATCAGTCAGACACAAAATCCTTGTTGCCTCCCTCCAGGGGCTGATGTCCACACCAGGTGGGGTGGAGCCAGGCGGTTGGCCCTACCCACTGAGGAGTTCACAGTCCTGGAGGCGGGAAAAGGAAGTCAGGCAGTTAAGCTCGGGCAGAGCTCGAGTGCAGTTAGGGAAGTGAAGTAGTAGTAGAGGAGCAAACTGACTGTGTCCGGGTACGTGGCCCGGGCACCCAGAGCAAGGTTGGCAGACGGTGGTGGCCGTCTGCAGGAGAGCCAGATCAACGCGGAACCGTAGGACCGGGGACGGGCGGTGGCCTGCCTGTACCGAACCGGGGAGCGAAGTGAAGCCAGCACAAACCGGCAGGGCCTGCGGACCCCGACCAGGCTTGGAGTCGCCGTTAAATAGGTCAAATCCGTCAGTGACCGGAACCCCAGGGGTTTCCTAACAGCCAAGACCCGATTCAAGGCAACCGTCCAACCATCAAGAGGAAATACAGCTACCGCCACAGCTAGAGTTCCAAGGGCCAGAGCCTGCGGGCAAAAGGGCTACTCGGGCACATTTACACGCTGGGGAGTGGGTTACCGGTGGGAATCCATCGGGACCGAACATACACACAGGTGCAGGGAAAGGCAGCCACCACCAACCATCTGGGAGAAACCACAGCAGCCGGCTGTGGGACCCGTCCATCCAGCCGTTTGGTTTGCCAGAGACTTTGCATCCATTTGTGGCTGAGAGTACTACCGTGCCATCCGGCACCGCGCTGCGCAGCCCAAGCGACCCTGCACCTTGCCAACCCTGCCTCCCCGTCATCTCACCGGGCCCCGGGACCACCAACCCCTACCCACGGAGGGGAAAACAACATCCCAGCTGCTCCCTGCCATTGCTCCCGGGATCCCCGTCACCAGCAGCGGTGGTGCCCAACCTCACCACAACCCGTGGGTGGCGTCACGGACCAGATCCCCAAACCAAACTACCCCTTTCACTCTCGGGCGAGGAGCGCCGCTCGAGTCCCCGGATCCGGCCCACCACTCGAGCCACCGAGCAGCAGCAGCAGCAGCACCGGACCCGAGCGTGGTGAGCGCAGCGCCCCGCCGCACACGACACATACATCATGCAGTGAAGCAAGGTTGTGCGTTTTGGTTTCTGTTTCACAGAGGAAACATCCGGAGACCAGCCATACTCATACTCGGTCATACTGGCTGCCCAGACATGGAGGTCAGTCCAGATAGTGGCATTTCAAGTTAGATTTTTAGTCTAGCTGCCCAGACAAGGATGTTTTTAACCTAGATAGTGGCATTTTAGTTAGAGACCCGGAATATTGAGATTTACCTTGCCGTTTGGTTTCCGGGCTTACATGCATTGGCCAATTCATAAACTAAAATTCTCATTTTTTCATATAGCAGTAATGCAGTACCAGAGTTCCCTTATACATTGATGGCATTTAGTGTGCGGCTGTATCCATTTTGTATTTGCTAGGTTTTTTCAGCTGGCACCTATACACACTTGTAGGATGTGCAGGTCAGTCTTTTGAAATATTTGCAGTGAGTTTTTTTCTGACTGAGCACTCCTCCCTATAAACCAGGCTGTGTTCACAATCCTTATACCAGGAGTCCTGACTGCCCAGACATGGAGGTCAGTCCAGATAGTGGCATTTCAAGTTAGATTTTTAGTCTAGCTGCCCAGACAAGGATGTTTTTAACCTAGATAGTGGCATTTTAGTTAGGGACCCGGAATATTGAGATTTACCTTGCCGTTTGGTTTCCGGGCTTACATGCATTGGCCAATTCATAAACTAAAAATCTCATTTTTTCATATAGCAGTAATGCAGTAGCAGAGTTCCCTTATACATTGATGGCATTTAGTGTGCGGCTGTATCCATTTTGTATTTGCTAGGTTTTTCAGCTGGCACCTATACACACTTGTAGGATGTGCAGGTCAGTCTTTTGAAATATTTGCAGTGAGTTTTTTTCTGACTGAGCACTCCGCCCTATAAACCAGGCTGTGTTCACAATCCTTATACCAGGAGTCCTGGCTGCCCAGACATGGAGGTCAGTCCAGATAGTGGAATTTCAAGTTAGATTTTTAGTCTAGCTGCCCAGACAAGGATGTTTTTAACCTAGATAGTGGCATTTTAGTTAGGGACCCGGAATATTGAGATTTACCTTGCCGTTTGGTTTCCGGGCTTACATGCATTGGCCAATTCATAAACGAAAATTCTCATTTTTTCATATAGCAGTAATGCAGTAGCAGAGTTCCCTTATACATTGATGGCATTTAGTGTGCGGCTGTATCCATTTTGTATTTACTTGCTGGCAGCGGCTGCCGGAGATCACAGGGAGGACTTCGGAGTCACTCAGCCGTCCGGGGTCTGGTAAGTATGAGTCTCCTGGGAAGGGGTGGGTGTCTGTTTTTTTGGGGGGATAAACTTACCCCCAACCGTGTTTCTCCAAGAATAAGACCTCCTCCAAAAATAAGCCCTAGCGTCTTTTTGGAGGCAAAAAAAATATAAGACAGTGTTTTAGTTTTGGAAAAACACGGTACATTCCGTGTTGTGTGATATTTGTATAAGTGTAGTGTCCATTTTCACAAAGTACATAGGTATGGGGTAAAATACGATTTTTCTAATACTTTAATTTTATGTTTAGATTATTTTTGTATGTCAAAAGCGTGAAAGAGTGAAAAGTGCTAAAGATTATACAAGGATATGAATAAAAAGGACCCTTAGTTCCTCATCAGTATTCTGCATTGCTTGACTCTAAATCTGATTTAGTTCCTTATTCGGCATTTTCTCAATAAAGTATAATGAAGTGTTAAAAATATAAGGAGCTGTCAGAGGAAATATTTGCCACCATTGATACTAAAAATCAAAGCTGGATAATTTGTACTCAGGAGTAAAACGAAATATCGATGTTGTTTAATTAGACAATATTTTCCGCCGTGATATTGAAGATTCATAAAAGTAAAATATCGCCAGTGACTACAGGACTTTAGATGTTTCCTGCCACTGCCAGACATTGACTGAAATGAAAAAACAAGATGATCGCGCAACTTTTATATACAAACAGCATTAAGAGAAGTGAAATTGGTACCTCGGCGCCAACTCCTTCAGATAGGAAGAGAGTCTTCTAATCAGCGATGTAATTCTTTACGGCTTTTGGCTTGTACATGAGCCCGGTGCCATTTTCCTAACCTTTAACTTGATAAAGTTCACAGTGGAAGGTATAATTACGATGTCCTTCACTAATTTCAAATATAATATATTTGCCCTGCAGTTTTAAGCTGTCACATTAGAATTCATGCGGCTCCTGCCCGGCTCATTTGTATGCCGCCTCGTATAAATAGCGTATCAGTTTGTGCATGAAATTACCTCTCACACATTCCGACAAACCGGCAGGAGAAATAATATATTTGTTTTGTACGGGATCAGAAACTCCTCGAAGGGATTCATTGCCCAAAGTACATAGCGCGGCGTTGCTTCTCTATTACTGGAAACACATTTTACACATCATGTTTACCACTTAATAGAGGAAGTTTACAAGTGCATGACATTTATATCTCGCAGGTTCACCCGTATGGCTCCACTCTCCAGTCGTTAGCCGAGGAAATGTTCACTTGGCTAGTACTTCCAATATTAATGTAGAACTCTCTTATTATGGAGGTAGATTGATATATGGCTGCAGTAATTACTTTATTATCTATTTCTTGGCCCCGAGTGACCAGAGCTTCAGTTTTACTTTTGTAACTTTTTCACCTAAGTAACTTTGTATATTATATATTTTATATATTATGTTATTTTGTAGCCTACACCTACATTATACATACTGGTATTCCATTTGATTTTTATTAAAAGCTGCACTGGAGATTGTATATAAATCTAGAAGTAGTGATGAGTGAGCTTGCCTCTTTTCTATCATCGATCCCTCCTTACTCTATTGAGAATCGCAAGTGGTTGAGTGCCCTACTTTGAGTCCCCACCCTGCATTTTTTGCAGCTCATAGACAGTCAATCAACACGATGGGAATGCCTGCCACGGTAATGTTGCCAGGTAGTAGGTGATACACAGTCATGTTGTTTCTGGCTATAAAAGGTCACAGCATTTGGTTGCTGTAAAGTCACCACTAGGGGGAGCCGGAACACTGGTGTGTGTAACAGGACTATGGAACCACAAGGTGTCACAAGAGTAATCATAAATTGATTACTCAGAGAAGTTGTACAAGCAGGGTCAGAGCCGGAAGGTCAAGCAGTACAAGGGAGAAGGCGGAGGCCGTGTCAGGAGAGAGCCGGAGGTCGGGAACCAAGATAGCAAGCTGTAGGAGGGGGACACAGGGATGGAACAACAAACAGGGAGCAGGAGAGGAAGACTGGAAGGTAATGTGATGCCCTGGACAAGCCAGGGGTCACAGGTAATTACACCACCACACCCTACACCCTGGTTAGGTACATCTAAGCTTTACCCAAAAATCCTTGTTGCCTTCCTCCAGGGGCTGGGCCAGGCGGTTGGTCCCGCCCACCGAGGAGTTCACAGTCCTGGAGGCGGGAAAAGTGAGCAGATTAGTTTGAGAGGTAAAAGTGTGAGGAGCAAAGTGGTAGGAGAGCAACTAACTGACTGCGTCCGGGTGTGTGCCCCGGACAGAGACAGCAAGGTTAGCAGACGGCGGTGACCGTCTGCAAGAGTGGCCTATCGGAGTTACCGTAAGGACCGTGGACGGGCGGTGGCCCGGCGGTACCGGACCGGTACACAAGGAGAAGCCAGCACCATCGGCAAGGGCCATTCGGACCCCGGCAAGGCTTGGAGTCGCCGTGAATTTGCCAAATCCGTCAGTGAAGGGGACCTCCTGGGTTTCCAAACAACTAAGTCCCGATTGAATGCAACAGTCCGACCGAGTGAGAGGGATACCGCCACCGCCAAGGCATCAGTTCCTCAGGGCCAGCGCCTGCGGGCAAAAAGGGGGCTCCTCCGGCCCATATCCAAGCCGGGGAGCGGGTTACCGGTGGGAACCCATTGGAACCAGCAGCAGTACTTAGGTGCAGGGAAAGGACAGTCACCGTTAACCTACCGGGGAAAAGCATCAGCAGCCGTCCATGGGACTCGTCTTTCCAGCCGTGTGTTTTACCAAGAACTGTGTCATCGTCTCAGGCTGAGTGAGTACCACCGTGCCGTGCGGCACAGCGCTGCCCCCCCGACCCTGCACCTCACCAGGCCCCGCAACCCGCCTGCCGCAACCCGCCTGCCACCACCCATCCTCGCCCCATCACTGGGCCCCGGGACAACCAACCCCTACCCACGGAGGGGAGAACTAACAACTCAGCCTCTCCCTGTCACCGCTCCCAGGATCCCCCTACAGAGCAGCGGTGGTGTCACCAAAATCACCACAACCGTGGGTGGCGTCACGGACAATAACCAAATCCCCACCACCAATCAACCCCTTTCACTCACGGGCAAGGAGCGCCGCTCGAGACCCCGGGATCCGGCCCACCGCTCGAGCTACCACCGAGCAGCAGCAGTAGCCGGACCCGAGCAGGGGGTGAGCGCAGCGTTGCCATCCTCCTCCCCGCCCGCGACAACTTGGCGTCATGAACAGGATCCTACCGCTCTGCCGTTTGGTAGAGGTGTGCCTTGTTACCGGCGGAGGTGTCCGGCCGAAAAATTTCAGAAGCCGCCATCTTTGGCGCGAAAAGTTCCCGCTCGAGCGTCTCCTCTAGTAGTGGAGGCGCGAAGGCCAAAACCCCGCCCCGATAGAGGAGGAGCCGGAAAGAGGCTAAGGGGGACGAAATGGCGACTGGCCGCATGTAGTTCGCGGCTCTACAAGTAAGGACGCTGGGACCCCACGATCCGCTGATCCCTGCAAAGAATGTCCGCTCCACCTAGCTATGCGGAGGCTACTGAGCCGGTGCCCGGGACAGCGGCATGGCTGAGGGCCCGAACGGCAGGGATCTGCCGACACTACCGGATCCAGATCTGTAGGCTGATGGAGCAGTGGACCGCGGAGGTGGAGGAGGTAGCTAGCTGCAGTTGCACGGGTGTATGGAATGGAGGCCATGATAAAGGAGCTGGTGAGTGACCCACGCCCCTGTGTCCCCGAGGGACCAGCCGTTGCGGCTGAGGGACCCGGTCTGCCCCTGACCCCCATGCCGCCTCCGTCCTCCTTGCCCATGCACCGCGCTACGTCTGGCCCGTCGGGTGTACACCCCTTTGTAACGGTGGCTGAGAGAGTGGCGAGCCTGGAAGCTGTGGCAGCTGGCGGTAACCCACCTGGCGCAGGGGCGGACAATAGCGATTCCGGGCCTGACACCGAGCCCGTTTCAGAAGAAGATGAAGGAGTCATCGCTCTACATGACATGGAGGCCACTTACATTCCCCGAGTGGAAATAACGGGTATCGGGCAGCCCTTCCTCGCCGCGCCTGCTATGCGCTGGAGGGGCTGGTGCCCGTGTTCTTCCACCCAGAGCCGGGTGGGGAGGACGAAAGTGCACCCTAAGGGCAGCGGAATGCCGTTGTCACCGTCCCCGTTGGGACCACCACTGCTGTAAAGTTTGAAAGTTTGAAAGTTTTAAAGAATGGAAAAATGATAAGTGAAATGAAACCGTGTAAGTTACCTGATTGAAGCCTTGATTGAAACCGGTCGTTGCCGGCACCGTTGTCCCCGTGGGGACCATTCTAAAAAGTTGCATAAGAAACTTCTTATGGACAAGCCTGAGAACTTGCAAGGCAACCACAAACGGACCGGTACACAAGGAGAAGCCAGCACCATCGGCAGGGGCCTTTTGGACCCCGGCAAGGCTTGGAGTCGCCGTGAATTTGCCGAATCCGTCAGTGAAGGGGACCTCCTTGGTTTCCAAACAACTAAGTCCCGATTGAATGCAACAGTCCGACCGAGTGAGAGGGATACCGCCACCGCCAAGGCATCAGTTCCTCAGGGCCAGTGCCTGCGGGCAAAAAGGGGGCTCCTCCGGCCCATATCCAAGCCGGGGAGCGGGTTACCGGTGGGAACCCATTGGAACCAGCAGCAGTACTTAGGTGCAGGGAAAGGACAGTCACCGTTAACCTACCGGGGAAAAGCATCAGCAGCCGTCCGTGGGACCCGTCTTTCCAGCCGTGTGTTTTACCGAGAACTGTGTCATCGTCTCAGGCTGAGTGAGTACCACCGTGCCGTGCGGCACAGCGCTGCCCCCGCGACCCTGCACCTCACCAGGCCCCGCAACCCGCCTGCCACCACCTATCCTCGCCCCATCACTGGGCCCAGGGACAACCAACCCCTACCCACGGAGGGGAGAACTAACAACTCAGCTGCTCCCTGTCACCGCTCCCGGGATCCCCCTACAGAGCAGCGGTGGTGTCACCAAAATCACCACAACCGTGGGTGGCGTCACGGACAATAACCAAATCCCCACCACCAATCAACCCCTTTCACTCACGGGCGAGGAGCGCCGCTCGAGACCCCGGGATCCGGCCCACCGCTCGAGCCACCACCGAGCAGCAGCAGTAGCCGGACCCGAGCAGGGGGTGAGCGCAGTGTTGCCATCCTCCTCCCCGCCCGCGACAGTAAGACAAGATGGAGGGGACGGGAGTAAGGGAGGTCAGGCTGAACTAGGAGGATGGAAGTCGGGGAGATCGGACAATGTAGCAGGCAGGGACCAGGTGCACATGCTGCAGAGCAGGGCTATAACTGGCACTGCATCAATGGAGGAGACATCCTGATAAACCGACTTGATCCTGGGAACAAGGCACAGAAGGATAGGCTCCTCCGACCAGCCAAGCACAGGGAAACACTGACTGGAGGATCAAATGACAAATACAACTCTGCACAGCAGAGTGCAAGCTGCGCAAAATGCTCCCTGACTTTCTATTGTTCCTGCTGTCAGTATTCATTGGTATAGGTAGCTTTCCTGCTGGATTTTCATCTCCCCTTTTGGACCCAACAGGTGCTCACCTTCCACCCAGCTGCTGATCATCAGTATTCTTTTGGTGCTTAAATGCTCCCTCCTTTCCTGGACTGGTGCTGGTGATAATATTCAGTTCATTCTAGCTCTGGTTGTAAGCAGGTGGCTTGCTTTCGTCTATAGTATCGTTGCTGAAGCTTTCTGAACTCCTGCCTGAGTCATCTGTAGATACTGTAAGTAGTTCATGTTCTTTTTCCCGTGTGTCCCTCTTTTGTCTTCCTTTAGCATTTTAGTTGACAAAGAGCTCATCCCACCCATTCCCTATTTAGGGTCCAGCACTAGGGATACCTAGGTCAGGTATCTGGCTCAGCGCATAGGTACAAAATCTATCTAGGGTGGTGATGGACCCCAGGGATCAGCTGTAGGTTTGGTCAGGGGTCACCATCTCCCCCTTCCCTAGACGCAGGGGTCCCCTTCCCTCACTTTTCACTACTTGCTTGGTACTTCCCCGTATTTAGCATGACAGTACCTCTTCAGGCAGTTCTCAGTACTGGAGCAGCTGACCCCAAAGGGTCAGGGAGGCAGGTGCAGATGCAGGAGATAGGCAGAGTAGGATCTCAAGCTGGAACAGATTCAGGTACAGCATCTGACAGGAAGGTTGGTGCAGATTTAGGTACAGGCAGGACGGCTAGGTATGGAATAGACCATGGGGTACGAACAGGCACAGGACACTGGAACCGAAAACAGGTACTGCATACAGGGTGCAGGTCTGAGATACTTGGCATTCGTAATGGATACAGGAATATGATAACAGCAGTGTGTGGAAGCTCAGAAAGCTATTCAGGAACCTTGTTGTAAAGGCACCTCCCAAAAGGGTAGGATGCCATAAATATCTAATGCCTCTCAGCCATAAGCTGGAGGCATTTCCAAAATGAGCACACTGCCCCCTCTAACAGGAAGAAGATGCTCCCATAGGAATGCTGCCAGGAAACCTGGGTGGTATGTGCACTCCCCAGGAGCGGGAATCAGCGGCGAGTGCAGAGGAAGACACCACCGGGAAGGTGAGAGCAGCAGTTGGCGTTACACACTGTATATATGTCTGCTGTAAAGTCAGGTCTACCTCCTACATCAACTCACCTTGAACTGCTTCCAGAAGACAGTGGGCTGAGCATTGCTCCCCCAAATGTTATGAGACCCAATGACGCCATGCGGCCGGCCAATCACAGTAATGCCATTAGCCAACAAGGCTACGCATTACCTTGTACGGCAGGCAATTCCCGCATGTTGATTGGCTTTCTAAAAGCCACAAAACACCGGGGCATGGACTACAGCATGGGGCCCGAGCACCCAAAATGCTGGACGAGTATCAAGCGTGTACCTCGATGCTCCATCGAGTATTGACCAGTGGCGAGCACGCTCACTCATCACTAATGAACAGTGTACAGCTGTATATGGGAGCTAAAGAGCGATGTACCGCCGAGTGTATATAGAAGGATGAAAAGAGTAACTCATCTGCAGCTGCATCACTGCCCACGTCTTATACTCACTCTTTTTACCTTTTATTAGATCATTCATTGAATAATTATTATGCAGCATGATGTGTGTGATCATAATCTGAGGATAGGGATGGCTGATTACTGCAGAGGGTGGTATGTTTTAATCTGGATGGTTGGATTGTATTATGACTGATCACTGCATGAGGATATGAAATTATAATGGGGGAATTATTTATTATACTATGAGGGGATAATTACTGCAAGAATCTATGTGATTATGATGGATGGGCAGCTCAAATTGTAGCATCTTTCCACTGTAAAATTAGACATTAAATGCAAATGGCTTACTTATTGTCAGTAGCTGTGTACTAGTCCTGATATTGTGCAGCCATTAACAACAAGTGAACCATTTTGTGATTCATTTTTAATCAAGTGCTACATGAGATCGAAGCCTAAAGATGTGTCACATGGAGGTATTTACATACGTCACCGACTGTCATGGTGACGGTGGGATCTGTTCAAATTACAGATCCTGACACTGCCCGATAACCTCTCTGAGGTCTGTAATCAGCGCAGGCTGACTCAGGCGTCTTGGTAGTTCATAGGCAGGGTAGCAACAGTTAATCTCTGCTGGTGTGCTTTCATCACATGTTGTGGTGGAGCCAATCCCATCTGCTCCCTTCCTATATATCCTGGCTAGACACTTCCATTAGTGCCAGCTATAGTTTATCTTAGCTGGTCTGGTGAGGTGTTTTGAGCCAGACTAACTGGTGGTTGCAGTACTTGTTGTTGTGTGTTGTGGCATTAAGCCTTGTTGTCTTTTTGTTGCTACCTTCCTGCTCTTGCTTTTCTCCTGAGTCTCTCATTGTCTATTCCTGTGTGTTTGTGTGGCGCCCCTGAGTGTCAGGTGACACAGGGTACTACATCTAACCCTGTATTCCTGAAAGACCAGTGCTGTAAACTAACACAACACACACACACAATTCCACGCCCTTTTCCCCAGACTGGGTAACAGGCTAGAGATGGACTCGACGGATGGTCACCTTTAGGCTGGGATGCATCCAATTCACTAGTCAGGACCTGGGAAGAGGAGAGGTTAGTGAGTGGTGTGATCGGACGACGGACAGCTTGTTTGAGGAGGGAGAGGAGAGAAGCAGACAGTCAGTCAGCACGTGTGAAGTAACTTGTGGAGTAGAAAGGAGTACAGTCGCTGGGGGAGTACGTGCAAGTACTCACAGGACTGAGCACCGGCGGGGCACATGGCCCTAGTTCAGGAGGACGCTATAGGCTCACCTGATAAATACCTGCCCGGTGAGGGGACCATCAAGGACCTCAACGAAGTTAGTGTCCGAGGCACAGTAGCAAAGAGGGAAGCTGGGAACGGGGACAGAGGTCCGACCCAAGAGAGGTTCAAGCTGCCTGCCATACGGGCCAGGACGGAGACAACAGGAGGGGACCCCAAAACGTTCAAGGCCACGGGAACCCACCAACTACTACAGGGTGCAAGGAAGAACAGCTTATCAGTTCACTACACCGGCACTGGAACAAAGGGAATACCGGATTGGTAAAGACCAGCACCATCCGGGTTGCAGCAACTCCAAACCAGTGAGTAAAGCACAAGGTAAACTGCTGCCCCTGTGTTGTCTGAATTCTTCCTACACGTCCGCACCAATATACTACAACCACCGTCATCCTCCCCTGGGGCCTAGCTCTACAGTACTTGCAGAGAGCCATCACTCCTAAGCTGCCCAATACCACCAGCCCCAGCAGTGAGAGACTTTGCAGTGATGGCTTTCCCCATATAGCCGTATAGGTAAGGATGGTTGACCTCGGGGAGATCAACACCCAACACCGCGGGGACACCATCACGTGTTTCTCAACGCAGTGACACTAGAACAAGGCCCCCTGGGAAAATATGCAAAACAACAATGCCGCGGAGACACCATCACATGTTTCTAAACGCTAGCAGGAAACTATCGAGGTCTTTCACCGGGAAGGCAAAACCACAGGAAGGGCAGTCTCCAGTCAAGGAAACCACCTATACCAAAACATGGTATCCATCCACAGACAGCTGTTTCGGGGTATTTGCCCCTCATGAGTGTGGAGTAGGAAACTGGCCAGTGGGAGCAATGCCTAGTAGAAGACTACATAGGTAAGGATGGTTGACCTCAGGGAGATCAACATCCAATACCGTGGCAACACCATCACATTTTTCTCAACGCAGTGACACTAGAACAAGGCCCCCCCCCCCATATAGCCGCATACAGCAAGTGGCGTCATGGAAAACTCTTTATTTTTATTTATCCTTGTACAAATCCTCCTTTTAAGCGACCCCCCAGGGTCACAGAACCGGGCAACGGCCACCCAGTGACATATTCCAGTAGTATACAGCCTTGTAGCCGAGTACCACAAAGCCCTGGGGTGAGTCATTTGCAGTGTATCATAGTATCATAGTATCATAGTTTTTAAGGTTGAAGGGAGACTCTAAGTCCATCTAGTTCAACCCGTAGCCTAACATGTTGATCCAGAGGAAGGCAAAAAACCCCAATGTGGCAAACAAGTTCCAATGGGGAAAAAATTTCCTTCCTGACTCCACATCCGGCAATCAGACTAGTTCCCTGGATCAATACCCTGTCATAAAATCTAATATACATAACTGGTTATATTAAATTTTTCAAGAAAGGCATCCAGGCTCTGCTTAAATGTTAGTAGTGAATCACTCATTACAACATCATGTGGCAGAGAGTTCCATAGTCTCACTGCTCGTACAGTAAAGAATCCTCGTCTGTGATTATGATTAAACCTTCTTTCCTCAAGACGTAGCGGATGCCCCCGTGTTCCAGTCGCAGGCCTAGGTGTAAATAGATCTTTGGAAAGGTCTCTGTACTGTCCCCTCATATATTTATACATTGTGATTAGATCTCCCCTAAGCCTTCGTTTTTCCAGACTAAATAACCCCAAGTTTAATAACCTGTCTTCGTATTGCAGCCCCCCCATTCCTCTAATAATCTTGGTCGCTCTTCTTTGCACCCTCTCCAGTTCAGCTATGTCCTTCTTATATATCGGTGACCAGAATTGTACACAGTATTCTAAGTGCGGTCGCACTAGTGACTTGTACAGAGGTAGAACTATATTTTTTTCATGAACACTTATACCTCTTTTAATACATCCCATTATTTTATTAGCCCTGGCAGCAGCTGCCTGACACTGTCCACTAAAGTGAAGTTTACCATCCACCCATACACCCAAGTCTTTTTCTGTGTCTGTTTTACCCAGTGTTCTACAATTAAGTACATAATCATAAATGTTATTTCCTCTACCCAAGTGCATGACCTTACATTTATCTACATTAAACTTCAATTGCCACTTCTCAGCCCAATCCTCCAATTTACATAAATCTCCCTGTAATATAAAATTATCCTCCTCTGTATTGATTACCCTGCAGAGTTTAGTATCATCTGCAAATATTGAAATTCTACTCCGCATGCCCCCAACAAGGTCATTTATAAATATGTTGAAAAGAAGCGGGCCCAATACTGACCCCTGTGGTACCCCACTATGAACTGAGACCCAGTCCGAGTACGTACCATTAATAACCACCCTTTGTTTCCTATCACTGAGCCAGTTTTTAACCCAGTTACACATATTTTCCCCTATCCCCATTATTCTCATTTTATGTACCAACCTTTTGTGTGGCACCGTATCAAAAGCTTTTGAAAAGTCCATATACACAACATCCACTGCATTTCCCTGGTCCAGGCTTGAACTTACCTCTTCATAGAAGCTGATCAAATCAGAGGTTTGATTTTCCACTGACTGTGTTTTTGTGTGTGGCGCCCCTGAATATATCAGGGTGCCACAGGGTACTGCAATTGACTTGCCCACCCCAGGGCTATGGGACACCCGGTGCCGGGCCGGACTAGTCCGGGAGTCGTCAGTGGTGGCGGGGCCCGACTCCGTGGCCCTGGCGGGTGTCAGTTAAATATGGCTGGTGACTTGGGGTTTGTGTTCATGACGCCACCTGTGGTATGCGGCTATTAAGCCGCCACTGCTGTGTAAGGCCTCCGGGGTGATGATATGGCAGCAATGGTGGTACTGCTCCCCACAAGTGGAGCGGTACCCCGGGGCACAGTTGGTGCTTGTGAGTGTCTATGCAGATGAAAGTCTAGGCAGACGGAATAACAGAGGCCACACCAAGGGTGCAGTTTCAAGTTCTTTACTCACACATCCTGGTAGGAGCTCACTGGTGCCCTCAGACGACTGGAACTCACTGTCAGGGACCTCCGCCGTTTCTGGGTGATTCTGGGAATGAAAACCGGTACCCTTCTCTCTAAGGTGTCTCTGTCTTCAGCTGTCTTCCTAAGCCTAGCTCTTTTAGGATGAACCTGCTCGGCCTCCACTACAGCCTCCAGGCTGGGGGGTCACCTGTCGGATGATTGTCCCCTTTCTAGAGGTTCTGCGATGGGCTGTGGCCCGGGGAGTTTACAACTTTCCCTGGGCCTCGGTTTTTACTGTTTGGAGATAATTTTGCACTCCTCCGGTTTTTAGGGACCGTCCCCTGTTGCAGCTTGATCCCTCCACCGATGTTCCTGTGGAACAGGCCACCACAGCTCTACAGCTATCCGTGGCCCTGGAATCCCTTCTTCTCTCTGCTTGGTGTCACCTGGACCCATTGAGTCCCAGGATCTTCACCAGGAAGCGTCTCTTTCTTCTTCTCAGCTCCTGACTGACTAGAGCTTTTCTTTCTTCCTCTCCTCCTTGCCTGCCTCCTGCAGACCTCCTCCTCCTTCCCCACTCTCTCTCAGACTACTCAAACTTGACCTTCCTTTTTCTGACTGCTCTCTGGTGGCTCCTCCCACCTCCCCAGTTGCTAAGCTGTACCCTATAGGAGCAGGGATGGGTCTTACGCATGCAGCATGGGAGGGTTGCTGCCACTATCCCTGGTCCCAGTGTGTACCTAACAATGGGTGTTGTGTTGATTTACCAGGGGACCGGTGTTCACTCCTTTCCTCACCCAGAATGGGGCATCACACCGCTGGATGGGGTGCAATGTCCTGTGGCGACAGAAGCCTCAGGGGCGCCACACTCCCCCACAGCGAATCCCAGCACGTCCTCGGGCTGAAAAAACAACAGAAAATGTGGAAAGAAACTGCAAAAACATTTTTGTTATGCATAACACAAAACAATAAAACTTTTCTTCCCTTTATGGGAGGCACAGGTACTTAAACGTTGCAAAAAAAAACTTTCTTATAAAGAAACTCTAAATGTGCACTTCCAGTCCATTGCACGGTTTAGCACTTCCCCCATGATTCTGGTAGGGGGCACAACAGGTGCAACTATTTACATTTTTGGCTACAACAAGTCCAGTAGCCTGGCAGTTCGTTCCTTTTCAAACTACAAAAGGGGCAAAGACAAAACCAGCCACTAAGTCCAGTGGCCTGGTTACACAGGACACATTACATTCACATTCACCAGGGACCACATTCCAGTCCAGTGGCCCGGTAACACATACCCATGGGGGGTGACATCTTCAAAAAGCACAAGGGGCAGTAAGGCAGGGTAGGGTGTCGTCTTCAAAAAGCACATTAGGGCAAAACAAAAGGGACGTCTTCACAAAGGATGAGGGGCAGACAGGGCTATTTACAGTTCAGTTTCTTCTTCTTTCTTTTAATTGCAGAGGTCACGCTGCGGCAGGGCCCTGGACAGCATGCAGGCCGTGCTCAGACTGGTCTGAGTCCCTTGGTCCTGTTCTCCAGCCGTTGCGGGGCTGCTGCGGGATGATGGTATTGGAGCTGCGTCCTTGTCTTGGCGGGCCGCGCCTGGCATGGCGGCGGCCTGGATTGGAGTCGCTGCTGTGACCGGTTCTTGATGGGCCTTACCTGGCGTGGCTGCAGCCTGGGCTTGGCGGGCCGAGCCTGGCGTGGCTGTGGCCTGGCCTTGGCGGGCCGCACCTGTGGCGTGGATTAACGCCGCTGCTGCGGCGGGATCTTGCTTGGCCGAGCGGGGTATCGCTGCTGGGGCCTGAGCTGGAAGGGCCGGGCTAGGCGTCGCTGCTGCGGCGGGATATTGCTTGGCCGAGCGGGGTATCGCTGCTGGGGCCTGAGCTGGACGGGCCGGGCTGGGCGTCGTTGCTGCGGTGTGGATGGACGTCGCTCCGGCGGCGAAATCTTGGCGGACCGCACCTGGCATGGCTGCGGCCCGGATCGGCGCCGCCGTGCCGGGCATCTTTCCAGGGACCGCGGGGGTTGGGGCACTCGCACCGGCAGGGGCATTAAATGACTCACCCCTCAGTAGCATCTCCGGTGTTCTGACGGTCGCTGCTCCGCGCGTCGCTTGCCGGATCTGCTGCATCACCTTCGCCTGCAGCCTTTCACACCACTGGTCCATCTCCCAGCCCCACCAGTCAGCGGAGTCTAGCTCTGGATCGCTGCGTGTGGACGCCATCCTCTCTGCGTCTCTTTCTGCACGATCTCCCAGCAGCAGACTCGTCGCTTCTTCTAGTAGCAGACTTTTGATGTTGCCCAGCAGCAGGCTGGTAACTTTCCGCTCCTTCATCCTGTCAGCCATCCTCCCGACCTCAGCCTTCAGCTCAGCGGCAGTCTCAGGCCTGATCCCGGTGAGCTCTTCCTGGCCTCCGATTGCAGGAGCCATCTTCTCTCTTCCTCTAGGCAGCATTCTTAGCGCGCCATTTTGCCTCCTCCGCTCACCATAGCGGGCACTTCTTCGCGCTCTTTTGCAAGACCAGGGGGCGGGGCTTCTTTTCGCGCTTTTTCTGCTGGCACGCCCCCCTTCTTCTCGCACTTTGCAAGCGGTAATGGCGGCGGCAGTTTTTCAACAGTAAAACACACAGTCTTTTCAGGCACAATTCTTCAGGCGCACAGTACCCGGTGGGACCGGGCACGAAATCCTGTTCGTGACGCCAAAGTTGACTCGCCCACCCCAGGGCTATGGGACACCCGGTGCCGGGCCGGACTAGTCCGGGAGTCGTCAGTGGTGGTGGGGCCCGACTCCGTGGCCCTGGTGGGTGTCAGTTAAATATGGCTGGTGACTTGGGGTTTGTGTTTGTGACGCCACCTGTGGTATGCGGCTATTAAGCCGCCGCTGCTGTGTAAGGCCTCCGGGGTGATGATATGGCAGCAATGGTGGTACTGCTCCCCACAAGTGGAGCGGTACCCCGGGGCACAGTTGGTGCTTGTGAGTGTCTATGCAGATGAAAGTCTAGGCAGACGGAATAACAGAGGCCACACCAAGGGTGCAGTTTCAAGTTCTTTACTCACACATCCTGGTAGGAGCTCACTGGTGCCCTCAGACGACTGGAACTCACTGTCAGGGACCTCCGCCATTTCTGGGTGATTCTGGGAATGAAAACCGGTATCCTTCTCTCTAAGGTGTCTCTGTCTTCAGCTGTCTTCCTAAGCCTAGCTCTTTTAGGATGAACCTGCTCGGCCTCCACTACAGCCTCCAGGCTGGGGGGTCACCTGTCGGATGATTGTCCCCTTTCTAGAGGTTCTGCGATGGGCTGTGGCCCGGGAAGTTTACAACTTTCCCTGGGCCTCGGTTTTTACTGTTTGGAGATAATGTTGCACTCCTCCAGTTTCTAGGGACCGTCCCCTGTTGCAGCTTGATCCCTTCACCGATGTTCCTGTGGAACAGGCCACCACAGCTCTACAGCTATCCGTGGCCCTGGAATCCCTTCTTCTCTCTGCTTCGTGTCACCTGGACCCTCTGAGTCCCAGGATCTTCACCAGGAAGCGTCTCTTTCTTCTTCTCAGCTCCTGACTGACTAGAGCTTTTCTTTCTTCCTCTCCTCCTTGCCTGCCTCCTGCAGACCTCCTCCTCCTTCCCCACTCTCTCTCAGACTACTCAAACTTGACCTTCCTTTCTCTGACTGCTCTCTGGTGGCTCCTCCCACCCCCCCAGTTGCTAAGCTGTACCCTATAGGAGCAGGGATGGGTCTTACGGCCCCTCCCAGCATGCAGCATGGGAGGGTTGCTGCCACTATCCCTGGTCCCAGTGTGTACCTAACAATGGGTGTTGTGTTGATTTACCAGGGGACCGGTGTTCACTCTTTTCCTCACCCAGAATGGGGCATCACACCGCTGGATGGGGTGCAATGTCCTGTGGCGACGGAAGAATCAGGGGCGCCACACAATCCTTACCCAGGGTGCAGGACCTACCCCCCATGGTTCCAGTTTTCTAACAAAATGGTGTCACTACCATCAGCACCACCAAATCCCAATCAACACCTTACATCATGACCTGTCAGACACACCAGTGTGTTGGTCTAGCTGGAAAAGGGCCACGTACCGATGGGTCAGGCAGGCTGGTGGGAGGGAAGTGAGTGAGTTGAGTCTAGAGGAAGAGGAGAGTAGTAAGAGCCCTCAAAGAGTGAGGAGCTGGGGAGTAGTAGCTCCCGGGGAGCTAGACCGAGGTTGGGTCGCAGACGGTGGTCCGGGACCAGAGCAGTCGGGGACCGATAGCAGTGACATTGAAAAAAGGTACGACGGACATAGTCTAGGAGGACTGTCAGCATCAGAAACCCAAAAGAACTGACCGGTACCGAGCACGACGGGGTATAGGACCCTAGGTCAGGAACCTATTCAACGTCCTGATAATTAACCTGGGAGGGAGAGTTTCTTTATGAACTTCCCTAAGAGCTCAGAGATTGAAGGTGACAGCACACCACGGGGGATAGGGCTTCCAAGTAAAGCAGCCCACTTAAATCCCAAGTGCCAGCCATCAAGAGCACAGCTACACTAAATATAGTGAGCGGGGCCCCAACAGCTTCAAGCCAAGGGGCCACAACAGAGAATTAAATTGTGCACGGAGGCGGCTCCGGATTATCAAGTGACACCTGTGGGAGCGAAAACCTGGAAGGGGTCCCCGTAGCGACTGTGATGCACAAAGACTTTGGTCCATCTTCAGTGTGAGTGTCTGCTTTATAATCCTCATGCAGCACCACGACTACCCATAGTGAGTACCCTGGGTCCCCTGCACCCTGTGCTCCCAAGTATCCCACCAATAACCCAGAGGCCGGGGCCTTCCCTACCTGCGGAGGGACTGACACCTTGCTGCTCCACACCATCTGCCCCGGGACTCCTTCCAGCAGCGGCCGTACTCCCATTACCGCAACCCGCAGGTGGCGTCACAAACTTCTCCTCTGTAAATAATCCTTTTTCAAGGATCGGAGTGTTTGCCGAGCCCGGGTCCGAACCCCTCGAGCTACGACCACCCCGGATCCGAGCACCTCGGTCTGCGCCGGGACGGCACATTTTCATCTCACTCCTGCTCCTTCTTTCCCTGCATCAGATCTGTTCTAGTCAGTAGCATAGCTAGGTAGGGGGTTCAGGCATCTACACCATTAGGGGTTAGCCTAGGGACCCCTAGCATAAGGGACAGCATAACAGCCCCTGTCCCTCTCTTTTCTACAGTCACATTGTGAGACAATGTTTTCGACTTGCCCAACAGGCTAAAAATTGCCAGCCTGCCCTGTTTAGACTAAAACAGAAAGTTTGTTAAGCCTCAAGTCCCAAGAGACCAACCATGTCCTTCCTCCTTTCCACTGTTGGTTGTTTACCTAAAAGACTTCCTAACTGCAGCAGGAGCCTCCCCCCAAAATTCCCTGTTCCTAGTAGAAAAAAATTCTTAAACCACACTTTTAGCTGATTGCCAGTTGGAAATGGAACAGATCAATAGGGGGATATTGCCTTTCGTTATCGATTTTAATTAATATTTAGGTTTTGTGTTTCTTGTATAATAGACAATAATTGAAACTTAGACTCTAAACAAGAATTTAGGAGTAGGGCTGTCTCTATAAAACTAGCTGTTCTGGCATCTGTAGAAGTGATAATGGGTTAAAAAAAAGAAGCCTCTGTGTGCATAAAGACACAGCTGCTAGTTTCATGCACGCATAGCAAAGAACAGAAGTGTACTACTTTTTCTTGCTTTATACTTGCTTATTTTCTTCATATCTTTATCTTAAGTCCACTTTATACTTTCTACTCCTTGTTCATTGCTTTTTTGCATTTTTTTCACCTCTAGCCAATTTCTTACATGCGGCAATTCTGGAGGAATTATTTGCTTAGATCATCAAAAGTCTTTTTCCATGATTAAGACATCTACTATTCTTGATTCATACATTTTTCATCATAAAAGTGCGTAAATGCAATAGAAGACTAAAAGGCATAAGGACAAACGAAATAACTTAAGTAATGTATTTTAAAGAGGTTCAAGCACTATAAAAAGTGAAGGTTGTTAGTAACTGGGAAATAATAAAAAAAGCTGCAGAAGAAGCTGGTACTTATAGCAGAAGAATCCTGTAAAATTATATATTTTAGCATTTAGGAAATTTACATTATAGGAAAGTATGTTTTTATTTAAGTACGATATCAGGAAATTCTGGTAATTGATGAGAGATCTATTATTCTGGAGGACTCATCAGTGTAGTACCTCATTTCTTGTGTGGTGGTGCTGTAGGAATATTTATACATTTTTGCATCTAAGAAATTTAGCTTATAGGGAAGCAGATTTCTTAATATGTTAATAGTAGAAATGAACATATGAGATTACACTTTACAGGAGAGAGAGGTGTGGCGCCCCTGAGGCTTCAGTCGCCACAGAGGTACTGCACCTCAGCCAGAGGTGTGGTATTCAATCCTGGGTAAGGAGGAGGTCAACACCAGTTCACACAAAGCACAACACCCAGGCTCAGAAATACCTCATCAGACATGGCAAGGGCGTGATTATATCCAAAGCCAGGCTGGGGGGGTGGATTCTTAGGAGTGGGAATACAACAGTACAAGTCGGAACACAGTGTGAAGTGTGGAGTTAGATAGTGAGTGGAAGAGGAGAAAAGAGGAGCAGTGGAGGAGCAAAGACCCACAGCCTGGAGCAGGTACAGCTCAGCCCAGGCACCAACAAAAGGGGTCCTAGAGACCACAGGAAGTGCAACATCCTGCCATGGCCTTGTTGCACATATAATCTACTGGTGGAAGGACTTTGCTGCAACACAGGGACTGGTCTCAAGGCTAGAGGAGAAGAACTTACATACTCCACTAGTAAAACCAGCGGCTGAGGTGACTGCACACACCGAATCCACCACCGCACAAGAATTCACTGCCAGGTGACCCTCAAGAACCAAAAGATAGAGCTTTACGCCACCCAACAGGTTCAAGGGCACTGTTACAGGGTTCAGTGAGTGAAGGCGCAAAGCAGGAGGGAGAAGCAAGCGCAGGAGACGGCCAAGAAAGGGTACACTTAAGAAAGGTGCACCGGACTCGACGTCCGAACTACCCGGGATCGACTGCAGCCCATCACAGTGAATCCTGGCACTCCAAAGGCAGTCACTGGTATGTAGTGTAACCTTGGAACCTGCTACAGTGAGTGAAGGCCTTGAGACTGCATCCCTGTGTCACTCCGTTGTTCACCTGCACTTCCTGCTCTGAAACCCCCGCCATCATAGACTACTACTTCCCCGCCCCCATTCGCCCTGTGGCCAAGCTCTACCTGTGGAGAGTTATACCAACCAAGCTGCGTCTCCATCTGCACCAGAGGTCCCCATCCCGCAGCGGCAGCACCTAACTTGCCGCATACCACAGGTGGCGTTACGAATCAACCATAATCATCCCTTTTATTTTTATTAAATGACACCGCCAGGGTCACGAAACCGGGCCTTGCCGACGCGGCGTCCCAGAGCCACAACCACCGTGGCCCGGTAACGAGTCGCCCCACGGCCCCGGCATGGCAGAGGACCATACTATCCATGAGAGCTTACACTCTACAGAAGAGAGACAGAGGACCCCACTGATCATAAGACATTACACTCTAAAGGAGTGAGAGGACCACGCTGACCATAAAAGCTTACATTCTACAGATAAGAAACAGAGAGAGGACCCTGCTGATCATATGAGATTACACTCTACAGAAGCGAGAGAGAGGAACACACTAATCATAAGACCTTACGCTCTGAAGGAGCAAGAAAGAAAGGGCACAGCTGACCATAAGAGCTTACACTCTACAGAAGGGAGAGAGATCTGCTGACCATAAGAGCTTACACGCTACGGAAAAGAGAGAGAGGACCCCTCTGACCATAAGAGTTTACACTCTACAGGAGAAATAGAGAACCTTGCTCACTATAAGACCTTACACTCTACAGTAGAGAAAGATGACTCTGCTGACCCTAAGAGTTTAGACACGACAGAAGAGAGAGCAAGAGGACTCCGCTGACCATGAAAGCTTGCACTATACAGAGAGAGAGACGGAGAGGAACATGCTGATCATAAGAGCTTACTTTCTACATGAATTGGAAGGAAAGGACCCTATTGATCATTAAAGTTTGATCACTGCAGACAAAAGAGAGAGGACCTTACTGATGATAAGAGCTTACATTCTAAAGGAGAGAGTGAAAGGACCCCGATGACTATTACGCTTGCACTATACAGTAGAGAGAAAACCCAGCTGACCATAAGAGCTTAGACAGTACAGGAGAGAGAGAAATGACCCCCGGTGATCATAGGACCTTACACTCTACAGGAGAGAGAGAAGACCCCACTGGCCATAAGAGCTTACACTCTATAGGAGAGAGGACCCCACTGATCATAGGAGCTTACACTCTATAGGACAGAAAGAGAGGAGCCCTCTGATCATAAGAGCTTACACCCTACAGGAGGAACAGAGAGAAGACCTTAATGACCATAAGAGCTTACACTCTACAGGAAAGAGAGAGAGAGAGAGGACTTCTCTGACCATACAAGCTTACATTACAGGAAAGAGAGACTTTCCCAATAACTCTGGAGATCAAAAATGACTGTGCTGTTCCATCTGTGCTTCACTGGTAACCGTAGTACTGTGATGTCCCAGATACTGATCACCCCTGTACAAGGTGTAATAATCCGCTAGATGTCATAGCTGCAGGGCATTATGAGGAGGCTTATAAGGTAAGGCAGAATTACATTAGCCCACTCTCTGATGCTTCAATGTGTGGGAAATGGTGCCGGGAAAATTTTGTTTTTTGTTTGTTTTTTTTGCAAACCTCGAATCGGAGCTCATAATGTTTGAATTCATATTAAACCATAATTTCCAGAAACTTGATTCAAACTCGAAGAGCATCAATCCGCTCATCTCTAGTTAATAGGTTGGGCATCTATTGCTTGGGAGGACTCATCAGTGCAATGCCTCATTTACCCTGTGGGGGTGCTGTAGGAATATTGAACACTTCTTACCAGATTCCTCCCAAATATAGTATCTGATTATTCTGGGTCTAAGTAGCAATAAACCTTCCATGCCAATTTATGGGCTGTATTTTTAGTTTTAGCAGTGGAATAATTCAGGTTGGCGTATCAGTTACGCCATCTGCTTAAAGTATTTTTTTTTATCTTTATTAACAATTTATAGCATTTGGTATAAAATTCTCACCTTTTCATTCCCAGGAAAGGATACAGTGATGAAACCTGAATGATTGACTTGTTTTTTAGTCCGTGCCTCACACATCGCTGCCACTAATATCTATTGATTGTTTTTCAGCATTTTCAAACTTTTTTTTTTCCTATGAAGACAGTGTTATCTCTGCTTGGCTACACTTGGTATTTTCTTATTTGCTATTCTGTTGCTCTTCACCACATTTCACACTTGATGGTTTTTTCCTATTAATTTTTTTTTTCTGTCCACTAGCCTTTATTTTCTAATTCCCGTTTAGTCCATATTTTCATATTTCTTTTTTTTGACAAATTACAGGCAATGGCCGCGAAGCACCAGACATAACATCTTTTTAATAGTTATTTTCATCCCCTTTTATCCATTTACAAAACTATTATTAATTTATCATGCATGAGGATTGTATAATGCGACTTCGGCAAATATGCCCTTAAAATTTTTTTTTGTTCTTCCCCTTCGAGGTAATAACAGGTGCCTTAATAGATTTTATTCTACCATCAAACGTGTTGCAATTTTCTAAATTATACATGGTACGCCGGAGCTACGAAAAGACTGAAAAGCAGTAATATTTATGCTTCTGTCAGAAGTTGCGCGATCCAAAGTTTTGCTTTGTGCAGGGTAAACTCCAGGGGGTTAGATAATACTTTATCTATTTCTAAATGTTTTATAAGAAGAAGACATGTTAAGGTTTTAATTTTTGAATCTTTCGCAGACAAAAAGAAAATACTTTTTATAATGTTTAGATCCACGTTGGCGAGCAGAAGTTACAAAATAAAACTTCAGGATAAAAAATTCTAATTTTTCGAAGTGAACAATTTTTGGATTCCGTCGTTCACTAAGCAGCAGGTCAAATTATTTTAGTCCATTGCATGAAGAAAATATAAACTTCAATAAATCACTTACTGTCTGTGTATATTTTTATTTACAAAACAAAAAAAAATAATTTTTGTGTATTTGTGGCGCCCCTGAGGCTTCAGTCGCCACAGAGGTTCTTCACCTCAGCCAAAGGTGTCCCATTCCCGGGTAAGGAGGGGGACGCAAGTCGCTACTCCATTAGGCCGTAGTTAGGGCAAGTTGCTACTAAGATGTCGCCTTAGCACAGCCCGAACTAGTCTGGAGGTGGAGCTTAGCTAGTGGGAGCCAACTGTAGAACGTTAGAGGATTAGAAAGTGAAACTAGGGAGAAGAGAAAGAGATTCAGGGGAGTCAGGAGGAGGATGCAGAGGAGAGAAGTCCTGGGGTCGGGAGCTGGTACAGTTCGTCCCGTGAAAAGGGAAGAAGGAGTCTTAGAACCACGGGAAGTGAACCATCCACTCATGGCTCATATTTACAGCCGGTATACCAGAGTGGAGGGACTTGGCCGCATCGGGGAACCGGTCTCTAGGCTAGTGGAGAACTACAAAGCTCAGCTAGTAAACCAGAGGCTGAAGTGACTTTAAGTACCGAAGCCACCATCCACTCCTATTCTGTGAAAAGGTGACCACAAAGGACCAAGGGAAAAGGCAGACTAGCCACCCATCAAAAGGATCCGCGGACACCGGCTCGGGGCACTGTATGTGAGGTGCGGGGCAGGCGGGAGAGGCCAGCGCAAGACGATGACCAGGGAAGGAATATAGAAGCGTGTAACGGATTGTGCCTCCGAACTATCCGGGGATCGACCGGGGCCCATCACAGCAGGTCTCAGCACTCTAAGGGCAGCATTTGACCGTCCAGACGTGTTAATCTAGAACTGACAAACTGTGAGTAAAGAACTTGTGACTTCATTCCTGTGTCGTCCAGTTATTCCCTGCGCCTCCAACCCTGCACCCCACCATTGCATCCCAAATCTATCTACAGCCCTGGGGCCCAGCTCTACCCATGGAGAGCTATACCAACTCAGCTGCATCACCACCAACCCTCAGGGAACTGAATAGCAGCAGTGGCACCACATCTTGCCGCATACCACGGATCGCGTCACGAATCATCCCATGTAAATAACCCCCCACTCATCTCTCATTTTAACCCTAGAACGCATACCTTGGGCCTCGCGGGCCTGCTAGGTTACTTGTTTTCAATGGTAGATTTCTATGATTGCACGTTCTAGGGTTAAAACAACACCGCCAGGGTCACGGAGTCGAGCCCTGTTGCCATGACATCCTCCCCAAACAGAACCGCGGCCCAGTTCCGAGTAGCCCCATGGCCCTGTTGGACATGTTATATTTTTTATCAACACTTATCAAAAATCAGAAATTCTACAGTTTTCACTCATAGCAGAGCCTTACAATAAACGGACACATCATGGTGTAGAGATCCCTCCAACTAAGCTGTGGATTGAATGATTTTTCAATATTGCCTACAGAAAGTTTGCCTGCAGCAAATCACCTAGTGTATCACTCTGATTTTATATATACAGTATATATAAGGGGCTGCTGATAAGTCTTTGGATTTACCCAGAAAGAAACGACATAGGATGATGAAACTTTACATTTCTTCCACATACTCTCCACTGATGTCAGCACATGTCTTACATCGGTATCCAAAATTCTGTAAGCGTTGCAAAAAAAAAGGATTTTAGTTGTGCCTCAAACCAGGCATCCGTAGCAGCCATAGCATCAGAAATGGTGTGAAATTTGTTATCCATGAGGTGTTTCTTCAGGTTTGGAAACAGATGATAGCTGGAGGGAGCTAGATCTGATGAATAAGGTGGGTGGTCAACCAGCTGGACGCCCAGCTCTGCCAGTTTTGCTGTGGTCGCTTGTGCAGTGTGAGCGGAGGCGTTGTTTTGCAGGAACAAGATTCCTTTGGACAGCTTGCTGCGCCTTTTGGCCTTCAGAGCTGCCTTCAATTGGTTCAAAAGTTCAATGTAATACCTTGCATTGATGGTAAAACCCTTTTGAAGGTAGTCCACTAGCAGCACGCCCTCCTTATCCCAGAACACAGACGCCATCACCTTAGTGGCTGATTTTTTCACCCTGAACTTCTTTGGACAAGGAGAACCACTGTTCCTTTAATGTTTTGACTGCTCCTTGTTTTCGGGATCATACAAATAAATCCAGGTCTCATCCATTATGACCAGTCGATCCAGGAAGTGTTGCATTTGTTACTGTTTTGTCTACGACGACTACGGATGTGGGGTCATGGACACCGGCCTGAAGAAACCAGTAAGTGTCATGCACCCCAACCAAAGTCATACCTTACACAGAGTTTCCTTGTCGAAGAAGCGCGGCACACGTATGGCCTGGCATCCATGCCATCCTTCACTAACCTACACCAGGACTTGTCATACACCTCCACTACTCCTCCTTCACACATGGAGAAATCTGGACTCCCGTTCTCAACAGTAAGACCTCCAACAGTCATACATTTTTTACTTCTAATGAAAGTAGATTATGGAACAATCCATTTAATTACTGTTTAATCATCAGTACAAGTTTTGATAGATGGAATTACTTTAAAATTTAACTATTCTATTATGGAAGCTTTTCCCTTTAAATTGTCATTATTTTTATGATATATTTCTGAAGCAAGTTCTCTGGTTCATTAACAGAACAGACTCAACTCTTAATTTTTTTCCCCCGAGATCAATGCCTCGGATATACATTTTTGTTCTCTTTTGTTCCTCTGGGTTCTCCATTTTACAGCTTGTTGAGCTTTTCTTTCGTTAATTCATCTTGTTCAGGTAGATAAAATGAGTGCCAACAAGAACTCTCCGAAAGTAATTACATTAAAATACCCTAACAGCTTTACTACCAAATTACCTGGAAAAAGCGACTTACACAGGGGGCTTCGTGACCTCTGGTGGCAACTTGACAAATGTTTTATGAGTGTGACTACTTCAAGCATATTAATTACCTAAGTGACATCAACACAAAAACTAAGAATCTAACATTCCCCAGCCTTCATAATGGCTTTACACTGAAAGTTGTGAAATTGAAAACTTTGGTAGAACTCATTTTTTTTAGCATAAAACTACAGAAACAGGAACACTATGAGTACAGTACAGAGGTGTCTACTGTGCACCCTGACCTGTCTGGGAAATTTATTAAAGGGATATTTTCAGCTTCATATATGGATGTTTTCAGATAGTGCTTGTAAAAACAGGCACTTATGCAATTTACTGCTTATTAAAATTTACCACCATTCTTGAGATATGAATACTTCTGTTTTGCTTATAGCTCGTTGCCTAGTTTTCACGCTAGATACGGGAGAGTACCAAGTGAAAGGGAAGGGAAGCTCTGAGTCTAAGTAAAAGGGAGATGGTGACCTCTGATCAAACCTACTGCAGGTCCTTGGGGTCCCTCACCACCCTAGATAGGTTCCACTCCTATGCGCCGAGCTGGATACCTGACCCTAGGATGACCCTAGACCTGGGCCCTAAATATGGAATGGGTGGGATGAGCTCTTCGTCAACCTCATTAATTACTATAGAAGACAACAAGGAGGACACACAGGGGAAAGTGCGTGAACAACTTATCTCCAGATGCCTTAGGAAGAAGCTCATCAAAGAGTAGCAATGATTCTACAGATGAGTGCAAGCCGCCTGCTTGCATCCAGAGCTTTTGAAGCAACTGAATATCACCAGAACAAGTTCTGGTAAAATGAGTGTTTTTAATCCCATTGGGAAATACAGATGCTTAGGAGAGAGGAGCTCCGCAAGGTCCTAGAGGGAAAAGGATGAAAACCCAGCAGAGGTGATACCTTTTATACTGAAAATTAACAGCAGGAATAATAGAAAGTCAGTGAGCATTTGGCGCAGTGAAACGCTGTGATCTTCTATTGCCAGACACCACAGGACTGTCACCCGTGACCCATCCATGACACTAGAAGACTGACCACTGCTGCTTCATAGCTTGGAAGCACTGTGCAGAAGCTGGCCTAGATTAGGAGATAGCAGTGTTCTCAAAGATCCTGGCCATCTTCAAAACAGTGCTAACAAGCTGAATAGTAAGAAGCTTGTAAGCACTGCACATGTTCTCCTGTCTAGCAGTGGTGGATGGTCTCTTAGACAACAAGCTATGACTAAAAGAAAAATGTTAATATCTCAAGAATGACTGAATATTTGAATAAGCAGTAAATTGTAAAATGGCTTGGATTTACAAGCACAAACAGATGATATCCATCCACAAGGGGAGGAATAAACCATTCAGGGCTTCTCTTACTGATTCTGAAATTCTGGTTTTGTACCATATTGTACTTTATGTATGTTAGTGGCAAATGTAAGTTAAATTGTTTTACTTTTTATGATATCTGAAATTTGACCAACATTTTGAACAATTTTCAATTTTTTAGTTTGAATGCTTGTTTTCTTAAACCATATAGTCCATAGCATGCAAACTAGTTAAGGAACATTTCCCATAAGTCTATTTTACGTTAGCATCATTTTTCAACTATTTTTTTAGGATGTTAGGAGGGTTAAAATTTTGGAACACTTTTTGATATTTTTTTTTTTTCTGAAAATGTACAAATCTTACTTTTATTATGGACCTCTTCAGTTGGAAGTGGCTTTCGGGGCTTATATATTGGGAGGAAAAAAGCAAAGTGATGCCATTTTAAAAATGGCACCCCTCAAATTATTCAAAACTGCTGTCAGCAAGTTTGATAATTTTTCAGCTGCGTCACAGGAATTGACTCAGAATGGAATAAAAATTACACTTTTTAGCACTAAAATGGATAATAATGAAAAATTGACAACATTGTTTGTTACACAATTTGCCCCAAAGCAGCCAAGACACATGAAAAAATCATGGTTATTCGACAAAATATTGATTTCTGAACTCCTCCTGAGGTAAAACATTATTAGTATTGTTGTTTCTAAATGATTATGAACTTGTTTTCTTTGCGTTATTTGAGGTGTGAAAGCAATGCATTGTTTTGTTATTTTGACCATTTCTCGTTGTTAGAAAATAAATACAAAATTTATTGCTTGGAAATTCGGAGACGTTGTCAGTAGTTTATAGAATAAAAGAATAATATACAGTACAGACCAAAAGTTTGGACACACCTTCTTATTCAAAGAGTTTTCTTTATTTTCATGACTGAAAATTGTAGATTCACATTGAAGGCATCAAAACTATGAATTAACACATGTGGAATGAAATACTTAACAAACAAGTGTGAAACAACTGAAAATATGTGTTATATTCTAGGTTCTTCAACGTAGCCACCTTTTGCTTTGATTACTGCTTTGCACACTCTTGGCAATCTCTTGATGAGCTTCAAGAGGTAGTCACCGGAAATGGTCTTCACTTCACAGGTGTGCCCTGTCAGGTTTAATAAGTGGGATTTCTTGCCTTATAAATGGGGTTGGGACCATCAGTTGTGTTGTGCAGAAGTCTGGTGGATACACAGCTGATAGTCCTACTGAATAGACTTAAGGGGGCTTTACACGCTACGATATCGTTAATGTTTTATTGTCGGGGTCACGTTGTTAGTGACGCACATCCGGCGTCATTAATGATATCGCAGCGTGTGACACTTACCAGCAACCTTAAGCGACCTCAAAAATGGTGAAAATCGTTTACCATGGAGAGGTCGTCCCAAAACCAAAAATCGGTAATGGTTGATAATCGATGTGGTTCGTCGCTCCTGCGGCAGCACACATCACTGTGTGTGACACCGCAGGAGTGAGGAACGTCTCCTTACCTGCCGCCGGCCCCAATGCGGAAGGAAGGAGGTGGGCGGGATGTTACGTCCTGCTCATCTCCGCCCCTCCGCTTTGATTGGCCGGCCGCTTAGTGACGTCGCAGTGACGTCGCTGTGATGCTGAATGTCCCTCCCCCTTGAAGGAGGGATTGTTCAGCAATCACAGCGACGACGCCGACCAGGTAAGTGCGTGTGACGCTGCCATAGCGATTATGTTCGCTGCGACAGCGATCACAAACAATCGCATGCACGACGGGGGCGGGTGCTGTTGCGTACGATATCGTTAGCAATTGCTAGCGATATTGTAGCATGTAAAGCCCGCTTTAGAATTTGTATTATGGCAAGAAAAAAGCAGCTAAGTAAAGAAAAACAAGTGGCCATCATTACTTTAAAAAATGAAGGTCAGTCAGTCCGAAATATTGGGAAAACTTTGAAAGTGTCCCCAAGTGCAGTGGCAAAAACCATCAAACGCTACAAAGAAACTGGCTCACATGAGGACTGCGCCAGGAAAGGAAGACCAAGAGTCATGAAAATAAAGAAAACTCTGTGAATGAGAAGGTGTGTCCAAACCTTTGGTCTGTACTGTATATATATATATATATATATATATATATAAAAATTGCTCAAAAAGTTAGAGGGAAGACGTAACCAACCAAATATAACCCCAATACAAATCAAACTTCTGTGAAATCAAACTGTCCACCTAGGAAGCGACACTGATTGACAATCAATTCCACGTGCTGTTGTGTAAATGGAATAGGCATCAGGTGGAAATTATTGGCAATTATCAAGAGACACACTCAATAAAAGAGTGTTTCTGCGGGTGAGGACCACAGACCACATCTCAGTACAATGCTTTCTGGCTGATGTTTTGGTCACTTTTGTATGTTGGTTGTGCTCTCACACTCGTGGTAGTATGAGACGGACTCTACAACCCACACAAGTGGCACAGGTAGTGCAGCTCATCCAGGATGGCACATCAATGCGAGCTGTGGCAAGAAGGTTTGCTGTGTCTGTCAGCGTAGTGTCCAGAGGATGGAGGCGCCTCCAGGAGACAGGGCAGTACACCAGGAGATGTGGAGGGGGCCGTAGGAGGGCAACAACCCAGCAGCAGGACCGCTACCTCCAACCTTTGTGCAAGGAGGAACAGGAGGAGCACTGCCAGAGCTTTGCAAAATGTCCTCCAGCAGGCCACAAATGTGTATGTGTCTGTACAAACGGTTAGAAACCAACTCCATGAAGATGGCACGAGTGCCCGACGTACACAGATTGGCTTGTGCTCACTGCCCAACACCATGCCTTTGCCACAGAACACCAGGAACAAGTTCGCCCCTGGCGCCCTGTGCTCTTCACAGATGAAAAGCAGGTTCACACTGAGCACATGTGACAGATGTGACAAAGTCTGGAGACATTGTGGAGAGCGATCTGCTGCCTGCAACATCCTTCAGCATGACCGGTTTGGAAGTGGGTCAGTAATGGTGTTGGGTGGCATTTCTTTGGAGGACCGCACAGCCCTCTATGTGCTTGCCAGAGGTAGCCTGACTGCCATCAGGTACCGAAATGAGATCCTCAGACCCCTTGTGTGATCATATGCTGGTGCGGTTGGCCCTGGGTTCCTCCTAATGCAGGACAATGCCAGACCTCATGTGGCTGTAGTGTGTCAGCAGTTACTGCAAGATGAAGGCATTGAAGCTATGGACTGGCCCGCCCATTCCCCAGTTCTGAATCCGATTGAGCACATCTGGGACATCATGTCTCGCTCCATCCACCAACGTCACGTTGCACCACAGACTGTCCAGGAGTTAGCGGATGCTTTAGTCCAGGTCTGGGAGGATATCCCTCAGGAGACCATCCGTAACCTCATCAAGAGCATGCCCAGGCGTTGTAGGGAGGTCATACAGACACGTGGAGGCCACACACAATACTGAGCCTCATCAGGAGCATGCCCAGGCGTTGTAGGAACGTCATACAGACACGTGGAGGCCACACACAATGCTGAGCCTAATTTTGTCTTGCTTTGATTTTCATTTTGACTTGTTTCTACTTTCATTTTGTGTGTGTCTTCAAATTCAGGCCTGCATTGGTTAAAACATTTGATTTCCATTGATGATTTTTGTGTGATTGTGTTGTCAGCACATGCAACTTTGTGCAGAACAAAGTATTCACTGAGATTATTTCATTCATTCAGATCTAGGATGTGTTATTTGTGTGTTCCCTTTAATTTTTTGAGCAGTGTACATTCCTCTCATTGGCTCAATTTCTTTGATTCATTGCCAATGCCTATAAAAATGAATCTTTAACAGTACAGTATATTTCTATATCAATTCTCATTGATGCCCTAATTCCAAGGCAACCTTGGGCACAGACCTGCATTAACCTATAGGCTTCCCTTCTAGAATTATTGGGGAACTCATAAAATTCGCAGATGATACTAAGATAGGAGGAGCAGCCAACACTAGAGAGGAAAGAGAGCGTATTCAAAAGGATCCAGACACACTCAAACAATGGGCCGAGGAGAACAGAATGGTATTTAACAGGGATAAATGCAAAGTCCTACATCTGGGTAAAAACATATATAGTAGGGGAGGAATACAACTAGGCGATAGCACCAGGGAAAAGGACTTGGGCACAATAGTGGATCCTAAATTCAACATGACCCAACAATGTGGAGCTGCAGCTAAAAAGGCCAACACAATTCTTGAATGTATCAAGACAAGTATTAAATCTAGATCAATAGAGGTAATTATTCCCCTATACTCTGCCCTGGTCAGACCCCACCTGGAATACTGTGTACAGCTCTGGGCGCCCCAATTCAAGAAAGACATCGATATATTGGAGCAAATCCAGAGAAGAGCAACCAAGATGGTACAAGGTCTGCACACCATGTCCTATGAAGACTGGGTAAAAGAACTAGGAGAAGGCTGAGAGGAGACTTAATAGCGGTCTACAAATATCTGAAAGGTAGTCACAGTGCAGAGGGAATCACCCTATTCTTATTAGTACAAGGAAGTACAAGAAGCAATGGGATGAACGTAAAAGGAAGGAGATTCAGATTAGACATTATGAAAACGTTTCTGGTAGTGAGGGCAGTCAGAGAGTGGAACAGGCTACCACGGGAGGTAGTGAGGGCAGTCAGAAAATGGAACAGGTGGCCATAGGAGGTAGTGAGGGCAGTCAAAGAGTAGAACAGGTGGCCACGGGAGATAGTGAGGGCAGTTAGAGAGTAGAACAGACGACCACGGTAGGTAGTGAGGGCAGTCAAAGAGTGGAACAAGCTTTCACGGGAGGTGGTTAGGGCAGTCAGAGAGTGGAACAGGCTACTACGGGAGGTGGTGAGATCTCCATGAATGGAAATCTTCAAGCAAAAGCTGGATAAACATATAGCTGGGATGATTTAGGAAAACTTGCACTTGCAGGGGGTTTGACTTGATGACCCTTGAGGTCCCTTCTAACTCTACCATAATATGATTCTATGAGATCTCTCTGAAAGTGATTCTAAACTAATCCCATGTTAAATGGTTTGCCTAGAATTTTAACAATAACAGCTTATCCTTAGGATAGCTCATCAACGGTTGGGTCACTCGTAACCCCTGTAGATCAGATGTTCCGTTCCCAGTGTTGGCGGTAGCTGGAAATGCCCCATTGCAGAGCTGCACCAGACAGCTCCACCAACTGAATAGTGGCAACATCTGCACATAGGCCCCCTATTCAAATCAGTAATTCCGGGACAACCCTAATAAAGGGGTTGTCTACTACTTTTATATTGATGGCCTATCCTTAGGATAGGTGATCAATGTCTGATTAGCCGGGGTCTGACACCCCGCACCCTCGCCAATCAGCTATTCTCGCTCCTGTCGGCGGCAGCACGCAGCCGGAAATGCTCATCTTCTGATAGCAGTCACAGTCGGGTACTGCCCATCTGCCTTCCATTCATATCAATAGGAGACAGATAGGCAGTACCTGGCCGCGGCCACTATCAGAAGACAGAGCAGCGCCGCAACTGAGCATTTCCGGCTGCCTGCTGCCACCTCCAGGGCCGAGAACAGCTGATCAGCGGGGGTTCTGGGTGTCGAACTCCAGCCGATCATACATTGATGACCTATCCTAAGGATAGGCTACTAATGTATAAGTAGTGAACAACCCCTTTAAGGAATAGTTACATAAGCCACGTTCTAGTAGGATAAAAGTAATATATGATTTTATGGCTCAAGCTTGTCAACAGTTCTTAGAAATAGAAAATACAGAATAATATTTTAGTATATTTTTCAGAACCCAGAAGGAACATGAAATCTTCTGATACATTGTATCTTGTACACATTTATCCGCTGAGTTAACCATCTATGGGAACATTACCTTAGGAGAAAAGAAGTGTGTGCCAGGTAATTACTATAGGTGTAATCTGACAGTATTGTGAAAGCAGCTGCTGATGAAATCATGATAATGCCACAAGCAATTTTTCTTGTCATGACTGCTCAGAAAGACATTTTTCAGATTATCCATATTAGATGCCTTGGCAGAAAGACTACCAGCTGTGCTACAGAGGCATATTACGTTACCGCCACAGCCATTTACTCTCTGCTCAAATGTTGCTTTATTGCCTTGGCCATTTTTCGTCTTTTCTTTTCTTACAGCATATTATTGTGTCAGTCTACGGCAAATGTAGCAGGATCTGTTACATTCACATTTTGGTTTGTACCCAGAGTATGTGTATACTTTGCAAGTCAAGTTATTTCTTCTATTAAAAGGTAATGAAATGTGTGACTATCCTGCTGTACCTAATGGTGTAGCATAGATTGCCAGCGCTTACCAATGCAATACTAATATAGTTTGCAGAGCGCCCCCGTAAAGCAAATAATGTCATCAGAGTGCCTCCTTTGGAAGGAATAAATGCTAATTAATTATTAATAATTTTAATTATTAATGATCACGCCCCTAGCCACAGCCCTTTTCTTCATACCATGAAATGAGGCTATGTCAGAGGGGCAATGGCAATAAGAGACATTCAGCAGACACCTGAGACTGCAGAGCATAGACTCAAATCCAGGGCTGTCTGTTGTATTCAGGATGGTTGGGACTAGAGATGAGCGTATCGATTCATGGGACTCTGGTCCAATATCCAGGTCAGTGGTACTTGGTGACTGTTTTGATAATGTAATGACTTTGCATTAGGATAAGATGTAATGTTAATGTAATGCTTAATGTGTATAAAGGAATGTAGGTGAAAGGTTAAGTCTGCCCAGCAACAGACTGCAGGGACAGAAACAGTTGTGCTTGGACTAGCCCACCATGGGAGGGGCAGCTGACAGGGAAATGATGGTTCATTCTAGAAAGAGTTAGTGAAGGCCTAGTGAGTGAATGTATAGTAGGCTGGTCGGGAAGGTTGCATACAGTGGGTGGTTTGTGGCAATGGAGCAAAGGAGACAGAAGTCAAGATAGCATGAATCTTAAGAGAGACCGGAGACACAGGCTATGAATAATGTTGTGACTAGAGACCGATCTTTGAACAAAGTGGCCCCAAACAATAGAACCTGGAAGACAGAATCCTAATATCCGGGCCCCTTAACCATTAAGAAACTGGGTCACTGCTATTGGTGCAGGACTCTAGTGATCAGGTCCCTTAACTGTCAAGGTAGCAGATTAACCTCTACTGGCTTGTGACATGGTCCACCAACCGAACAGTGTCCCACTAGACGTCCGGGTATGCAAAGCTTTATCCTGGTCATTATGGGACCCCTAAGAAAACTAAATGTGAGACTGTAGGAAGGGAAGGTGACCATCACAGTGTACACTGTATTGCTGGACTGGGTTGCAACGGAACTCACTGGCACAATTAGATCTGACGCAACCCAGAGAGAAGCTGAACTTTGTTAAAGCAAAGTGAAAGTGTAACACTCTGGAAGATATGTGCCCACGATCTGAAGTGTAAAGTTGTGAACAACAAAGAACCGTCCAGTAAAGGGTTGTGGTTCAAAGTGTACAGTTGGTATTCTTTTTTTGAGTGAGTCGCCATCCAGTCCTGGCCAGCCGAGACCATCAGCACTATGTGGCATACAAGGGTTCTCAGCACACACAGCCAAAGTCCACACACCCAGCCAGAACCAGGTATTTCATGTAGCATGCCAGGGCATCTGGAGTAGTGATGAGCGAGCACTAAATTGCTTTTAATGCCCAGTATTGGAATTGAGCAGGTCAGACGCACCGACAGGCTCAACTCCAGGAACGAGAATAATGGAAGTCAATGGGAAACTTGATCATTTTTCCAGAAGACCCTAACAAGAGGGCTGAGGGGCTGGAAAATTGCTAAGATGGATGGAAACAGCACTGAAATGGAATATGAGCATCATGGGGAAGAGGCCTGGACACATCTTTGACTCCCAGGTCACTGCTGTGAACTAAATAAAAAAAATACTTGCCCCCCCATTTTTGATAAGTAGCCAATGTAAAGCAGACAGCTGGGGGCTGATATTGTCAGGCTGGGAAGGTCTATGGTTATTTGGCCCTTCCCAGCCTAAAAAATAGTGTCCCGCAGATGCCCTAGAATTGACACATCGCATTAGATGTGTCAATTCTGGTGCATTGCCCTGGTCCAGTGGCAATCAGGGTATTTTTGGGGGGTTTATGTCAGCTGTGCAATTTCAGCTGGCATCAAACCGAGGTGTTAGCAATGGAGAGGTGTCTAACAAACATCGCCATTACTATCACAGTAATAAAAAAGAAAAAAGACACACAAATAGTTTATTTGAATAAATACTCCCCCACACTATGCCATGTTCCCGAATTTATTATCAAACATGTTCTTTCTTTCTTTCTTTCTTTCTTTCATCTATCTCTCTATTCTATTTGTTCTATCTATCTAGCATTTATGGCAAATGGATCTATTATAACATAATGGGAGTCTATGGGCAATGGATTTGTTAACTGATGGGTGAACAGATACTTTAGTTTAATGGATCTGTTGCTCTTAAGCCCACTTTACACGTTGCAATTAGTTGTACAATCGCATTTGCGATGTGACACGCCCAGGTTGCATACGGGATCTTATGAGATTGCATGTTGGTCGTTCATTTGCTATCACACGTGCGTTAGTAGTCTATGTTAAATTGGTCAATTTTGTGTGCGATCCTTTAGATCATGTGTTCTGTGACGTATGCATTGGGCACCTTTTTTTTTTTTTTTTATTTATTGACTTGCCAAGCGTGTGTAATGTGTAGGGATGCGTTTTTACTATGTCATCTGCCATTCAGCTCTGCTACATGGCCGCTAACAGCAGACACAGACAGAGCCGCACTGTCAGAATGAACTCGGGTGAACTTCACCCGACTTCATTGTCATGCTGCGGCTCTGTCTGTGTCGCGCCCTGATTAGCGGTCACCTGTGAAGGACTCACCGGTGACCGCTAATCTCCTAAGTTACTGAAGTTAGCAGCCCTCTCTCATACTCACCAATCCCCGATCCCCGGCGCTGCACGGCGTTCACACTGCTCCGGCGGCTTTTACTGTTTTGAAAAAGCCGGCCGCCCATTAAACAATCTCGTATTCCCTGCTTTCCCCGCCCACCGGCGCCTATGATTGGTTACAGTGAGACACGCCCCCACGCTGAGTTACAGGTGTCACACTGCACCCAATCACAGCAGCCGGTGGGCGTGTCTATACTGTGTAGTGAAATAAATAATTAAATAATGAAAAAAAACGGCGTGCGGTCCCCCCCCAATTTTAAAACCAGCCAGATAAAGCCATACAGCTGAAGGCTGGTATTCTCAGGATGGGGAGCTCCACGTTATGGGGAGCCCCCCAGCCTAACAATATCAGCCAACAGCCGCCCAGAATTGCCGCATACATTAGATGCGACAGTTCTGGGACTGTACCCGGCTCTTCCCGATTTGCCCTGGTGCGTTGGCAAATCGGGGTAATAAGGAGTTATTGGCAGCCCATAGCTGCCAATAAGTCCTAGATTAATCATGTCAGGCGTCTATGAGACACCCTCCATGATTAATCTGTAAATTACAGTAAATAAACACACATACCCGAAAAAATCCTTTATTAGAAATAAAAACCACAAACATATACCCTGGTTCACCACTTTAATCAGCCCCAAAAAGCCCTCCTTGTCCGGCGTCATCCAGGATGCTCCAGCTTCGCTTCCAGCGCTGCTGCATGGAGGTGACCGGAGCTGCAGCAGACACAGCCGCTCCGGTCACCTCCACACAGCAAATGAACACAGCCGCGCGATCAGCTGCTGTCACTGAGGTTACCCGCTGTCACTGGATCCAGCGGTGGCCGCGGGTAACCTCAGTGACAGCTCAGCTGATCGCGCTACTCACCGCCGCTCCTATCACCTCCACGCAGCAACTGAGGTGAGTAGCGCGATCAGCTGAGCTGTCACTGAGGTTACCCGCGGCCACCGCTGCATCCACCGCTGGATCCAGTGACAGCGGGTAACCTCAGTGACAGCAGCTGATCGCGCGGCTGTGTTCATTTGCTGTGTGGAGGTGACCGGAGCGGCTGTGTCTGCTGCAGCTCCGGTCACCTCCATGCAGCAGCGCTGGATGCGACGCTGGAGCATCCTGGATTCCGCCGGACATGGAGGGCTTTTTGGGGCTGATTAAAGTGGTGAACCAGGGTATATGTTTGTGTTTTTTATTTCTAATAAAGGATTTTTTCGGGTGTGTGTGTGTTTATTTACTGTAATTTACAGATTAATCATGGAAGGAATCTCGGGGAGACGCCTGACATGATTAATCTAGGATTTAGTGGCAGCTATGGGCTGCCAATAACTCCTTATTACCCCGATTTGCCAACGCACCAGGGCAAATCGGGAAGAGCCGGGTACAGTCCCAGAACTGTCGCATATAATGTATGCGGCAATTCTGGGCGGCTGTTGGCTGATATTGTTAGGCTGGGGGGCTCCCCATAACGTGTGGCTCCCCATCCTGAGAATACCAGCCTTCAGCCGTATGGCTTTATCTGGCTGGTTTTAAAATTGGGGGGGACCGCACGCCGTTTTTTTTCATTATTTAATTATTTATGTCACTACACAGTATAGACACGCCCACCGGCTGCTGTGATTGGGTGCAGTGTGACACCTGTCACTCAGAGTGGGGGCATGTCTCACTGTAACCAATCATAGGCGCCGGTGGGCGGGGAAAGCAGGGAATACGAGATTGTTTAATGGGCGGCCGGCTTTTTCAAAACAGTAAAAGCCGCCAGAGCAGTGTGAACGCCGTGCAGCGCCGGGGATCGGGGATCAGTGAGTATATGAGAGAGGGGGATAGACTGACATGGACAGAGAGTGAGGGACAGAGATAGTGACCGACTGACAGAGATTAGTGCATGACAGACATTGTGAGGCGCTTCAGAACGCAGCTTTTCAGCTTTTCAGCTGCGCTCTGAAGCAGACCTTTTTTAAGCTGCGGTGCAGAGCGCACACCTGCGCACATAGCCTCAGACACCAAAATCGTATGAGGGATGTCACACGTTACAATTCACTAGGTTCGTGCAACAAAACGCTCAATTCTAGAGAATGATACGATGTGTTTGCGATCAACGGTTTTGCGTTCAATCCTGATCGCACGTAGCTGTCACACGCAGATACCTCACTAACGATGCCGGATGTGCGTCACTTACAACTTGACCCCAACGACGGATTGTGAGATATATTGAAGCGTGTGTAGCGGGCTTTAGACTCCCATTATGATTTAACTGATCCGTTAGACATCTGTATTTGGATCCATTGGTGAAAAGTCCTACAAGCAGAACTTTTTGTCCGTCTTTAACAACGGATGGCTAAAGGACTGAACCTTAAGGATGACACATTTTGTCACATCCATTAACGGATCCATCACCATTGAAGTCAATGGGGAACCAACAGATCTGTTAACGGATCCATTTTTGCATTTTTCAAATGGATCCAAAAACAGAAATGTTTACGGGACATGGGAACGCAGCCTAAGGGGGGCTTTGCACGTTGCGACATCGCTACTGCGATCTCGTCGGGGTCAAATTGAAAGGGACGCACATCCGACGCCGGTAACGACGTCACAACGTGTAAAACGTAGAAGCACCGATAAACGATCGCAAAAGCGTTGAAAATCGGTGATCTGTGTAGTGTCGGTCATTTCCATAATTTCGCTGCAGCAACAGGTACGATGATGTTCCTCGATCCTGCGGCAGCACACATCGCTGTGTATGAAGCCGCAGAAGCGAGGAACTTCTACTTACCTGCATCCTGCCTGCAATGAGGAAGGAAGGAGGTGGGCGGGATGTTTACGTCCTGCTCATCTCCGCCCCTCCGCTTCTATTGGCCGCCTGCCGTGTGACGTCGCTGTGACGCCGCACGACCCGCCCCCTTAGGAAGGAGGCGGGTCACCGGCCAGAGCGACGTCGCAGAGCAGGTAAGTGCATGTGAAGCTGCCATAGCGAAAATGTTCAATACGGCAGCTATCACAAGATATCGCATCTGCGACGGGGCGGGGACTATCGCGCTCGGCATCGCTAAAATCGGCTAGCGATGTCACAACATGCAAAGCCCCCCTTACTGTGTATAGGAAAGTTACTATTGCTCTCCAGTGAAGACCAGCCACAAGCTAGGCTTTGTAGGAGCCACAAGATGGGGCTGTGATGGGAATGTGGTGGGGGGCGATATGCACCAGCAACCAAACCTATCAAATGCCACAGTCAGTGATGTAAATGGTTAAACTGCAGCAACAAAGACAAATTAGAGTTAGAACTTTTCCATTGGACTATCAGACCAAGCTCAATAATAGATTCTGAAAACCTGATAAAGAAGAACGCACACGGTTACATTAACCAGTAGAGAGGATCTTCAGCTTTCGAACATGAATCGTTTCTCTTCATGATATTCTTTGACCTTGTCTGTATTTTCTAATGATCTACATTTATCAGAGGCTAAACTCTCCCAGAGGGTATTATACGCGATGTAAAGATAAAAAATAATCTTTAAATCACCTTTCTACTTACTGATTCTCTAATGTCTGTGAAAAGCCTCAATTTTTACTAAGTGGTTGATACGATCTAAAACTTTAGAAAAAGGTTTAGGAAATTTATAATTAATGGGATATGTAATTCTTGACACCTTTTTAGGGATGAGCTCCAGCAGATACCGTAGGTGGTAAATGTAAGATTAATTGGGGGTCTCATTAGTGTGAGGCCACCAATACATAGATAAATAGAATGAGGAATCCTGGTCCCCATCCTACAGGCATGCTGATCCATTTCTCTGTACAACTGCTCTCGACCGTGGTCTTGGAGTAAGACATGAAGGTCTCTTATTCTAGCAATCATTTGGTGGTTGTCTATTCTCACTTTTACCTTTCCAATTGACCATCTTGCAATAATCTGTCAGATGTTATCATTATATGTGTCCACATATAGCCATGCAGTGTTACGATGTGACTGCAGATGTCATATTGAGTGAGAGAGTACTACCGGAAGACCAGGAAAGCAAAACAACGGAAAATCTTTGCACTAGGGTGAGAGGAGCAGGGTTATCTCCTAACACTCACCTGAGGCTGATCCCTGCACTCCTTAACATCCCTGCATGGTTCCTTCCCCCTATATACCATCATGTGACTAGGCCCTGAACTCACCCTAACTAGCGTGAAGCTCAGCGAGACGCTAGTCTTGCCACTGCAATTAGACAACATGAGGAAGGTAAGACAAATGTAGCACCCACGGGGCAATGGGTTACCTTTACTCATCACCAGGCCGGTGATGTCGGGTCAGGGGGATATCACGGGTGGCCCTGCCCAGCTTCGTGGCCCCGAGGTGTACAATAAAAGGGAGGATGATGATGGATGAGATGATGGGGATAGTTTGTCTCATGATGCCACTTGTGGTACACGGCCAGGGATTAGCCGCCGCTGAGGGTGATGTCCTCTGGGGCTGATGGTGTCGCAGCAAAGATCATTCTGCTTCCCACAGGCGGAGAGGGCCCTGGGGAGGATGATGAGGGTTGCAGTGATGGCTGACGCTGATGCACGGGGCGCCGGCGCCGGCAATAAGAGGCAGAGTCAACTGCTGCAGTTCCAGGTCTTTTTACTCACAGTTCCAATCCAGCCTCAGGGTAGTAATCTCTGCTGTGATGGGTCCCAGCCGATCCCGGGTAGTTCGGAGGTAACCGCTGTTGTTCCCACTGTGAGTCCTTTCTGGTCGGAGTCCCTCCAAACCCGTGGATGGAATGTGGAATGGGCTGTGGGTGTTTCCTGCACTTGCCGCAGACCCTAGAATCCCCGGTAGCTGTAGAGAACCTGGGCTGAGCAGCCTGCTCCAAGCCACGGGTCTTGTAGTGCTCCCAGCAGTGTGAAGGTAGAGTGAATATGCCTGGACCAAAGTCCCGATTGTGCTCCTCACCCCAAGCTGTGCCCGGGGCTAACTGACTATGTGTGAAGATGCTCCTTCCTTTTCCCCAAGTTGTGCCCGCCCTCCAGGTGGTTGTCCTAGTAACCGGGAAAGTCCCATGCCTCGTGATGGCCACCCCCCTATCTACCTTAGGCCAACCCCTGGTGGGAAAGCACCTAACTGTGTGTGGTTTGTGAATGTGAGAAACACCAGCAATTAACCTCTTCCTTACCAAGGATGAGTACCGCACCTTAAGTAAGGTGCAGTACCCTATGGCGACTGAAGCCTCAGGGGCGCCACACAAACAGGTGGAGAAAGTGACAACAAATAGCAACTTCTCAGCTGCAACAGAAGAGAACACCTAAGCTTCTCCAGAGCCCAGCTTCTTCAAAGTGGACAGTATAGAATAAACTATAGGCGGCAAACTGAGGAGTTAGGAGTAGATATTTATAGCAGAAGGAAGTGGCTGCAGCTGGGATTTCAACTACCTGTTAAATCAAAGCAGGATAGAAAGAAAACTTAACCCTTCCAGTACCGGATGGAATTAAATATGCTCCAAATCAGGGTAAACCACAAGCAGGCACTAAAGAAGATCTGTGATCAACAATATTCTGTGAACTTCTGATCTCAGATCCCCTCGAGATCACATCAGGCCATAAGACACTTATGACACGAAGTCGTTGAAATGTGGTTTGAAGCCTGTCAAGAGTTTTACTACTATGTCACAATAAAATATTTGTATTTGGCGTTCTACAAGGGTTATTAAAAAAGTCAAGTTATCTGCTCCCCTTAGGATAGGATACTTTACTGATTGCTGGTGGTCTGACCATTGGGAACCCAGTGATCCAGAGAATGGGGATCTGCAGCCTAGTGGGATCAGGCCCTCAGCAATCACCAATTTATCCCCAATATTATAGATATTGGATAACGTGACTTTTTGGCATTAATCCTTTAATTAAATTCACAGAAAGGTTACTGGTCTCCAGACTGATGCATTGTAGCATACTATTACCAGATTTTTGCAGCTGATGGTGATAGATAGACAAGAATTGTTTCAATACTAATTGAATTTGCTTAGAATTGCTCCAAAAAATTCAGATTCTCAAAAATCCAAATTTTTAGGAGTATGCCTTGTTCGAATCCAGGAAAATCGCAGCCAGACGACATTTTAGCTGGATTCTTTTAAAGGTCGACAAAGTGTTAGAAAATGTTACTCATCTTTCTCCTGCCATCATAGGTCCCACATTGCTGCTCCTCTGCACGGCCTTCACCCTCGGACCTGGACATCCATTTTCCCAGTACTCTTCAGTTCAGCGCCTTCAATACTCATCTTCAACACCACACATGATATCATGGGGTCATGGAGAAATGCATGGTATGACTATGCGCAGGACTTATTCACTAACTAGTTTATATTTATATTCATTTAATATTTATATAGCGCTGTTAATTCCACAGCGCTTTACACACATTGGCATCACTGTCCCCATTGGGGTTCACAATTTAAATGCCCTATCAGTATGTTTTTGGAGTGTGGGAGAAAACTGGAGAACCCCCACGCAGACATGGGGAGAACATACAATCTCCTCGCAGATGGTGTACTTTGTGGGAATTGAACCCAAGACCCCAGCGCTGCAAGACTGCAGTGCTAACCACTGAGCCACTGTGCCGCTGTCGCGGGCGGAGGAGGGGACGCTACGCTCTCCCACTGCTCGGGTCCGGCTGCCGCTGCGGCCTGCTGCTGCCCGGTGGCTCGAGCGATGGGCCGGATCCCGGGGACTCGAGCGGCGCTCCTAGCCCGTGAGTGAAAGGAGTTTGGTTGTTGGGATAGTTTATTGTCCGTGACGCCACCCACGGTGGTGGTGATTGTATGGACACCACCGCTACTCTGTATGGGGATCCCGGGAGCGGTGACAGGGAGCAGCAAAGTTGTTAGTTCTCCCCTCCGTGGGTAGGGGGTGGTTGTCCCTGGGCCCAGTGATGAGGTGGGGGATGCTGGATGGCAGGGCCGATGCAGGGCTTGGTGGGGTGCAGGGATGCGGGGGCAGCGCTGTGCCTCACGGCACTGTGGTACTCACTCAGCCTGAGACGGTGACACAGTTCTCGGTAAAACACACGGCTGGAAAGACGGTTCCCACGGACGGCTGCTGTTGCTTTTCCCCAGTAGTTGACGGTGACGGTCTCTGTCCCTGCACCTAATGAAATGTTGGTAGCGATGGGTTCCCACCGGTAACCCGCTCCCCGGCTTGGATATGTGCCAGAGGAGCCCCTCTTTGCCCGCAGGCGCTGGCACTGAGAAACTGGTGCCTTGGCGGTGGCGGTGTCTCTCTCTAACGGTTGGACTGTTGCCTTCAATCGGGACTTGGTTGTTGGGAGACCCAGAGGTCCCCTTCACTGACGGATTTGGCAAATTCACGGCGACTCCTAGCCTTGCCGGGATCCGAAAGGCCCCTGCCAATGGTGCTGGCTTCTCTTCGTATACCGCTCCGGTACCGCCGGGCCACCACCCGTCCACGGTCCTTTCGGCAACCTCCAAGCAGCCTCTCCTGGAGACAATCACCGCCGTCTGCTGACCTTGCTGTCTCAGTCCGGGGCACACACCCGGACCAACTTCAGGCTTGCTCAACTGTCACTTTCTCTTCCACTTTTACTCCTCTCTCTTGCTCCTCTACCACTTCACTCTTAACTCATCTCTAACTGATCTCTCACTGTTCTGCCTGGTTTTCCCGCCTCCAGGGCTGTGAACTCCTTGGTGGGCGGAGCCAACCGTCTGGCCCACCCCCTGGTGTGGACATCAGCCCTTGGAGGAAGGCAACAAGGATTTTTGTGTAGCTTCGGTGTACCTATCCGGGGTGTAGGGTGTGGTGGTTTCATGACCTGTGACCCCTGGCTTGCCCAGGGCGTCACACCGCCAAAGGCATGGCTACTCACAAGGTCACTTCAGGTCAAGCACTGTGAAGACGGAAGACCAGAGGGAGCGAGATGTATGAAAGACTGGTATAGGAAATGGATTTTTTAACCCAGTGTTTCTTATTCTTTGAGGTCTGTAGAGAACTCGGCGCACAATAAAGCACATACAATTTGCATAGAAATAATGTGATGCAGAACAAGATTTCTCCTGGAAATACAGCGGAGAACTTCAAACGGAACCTGAAAACCCATCTGTTCAGAAATGCCTATAACCTTCAATGACCCAGCTGCCGCCCCACCACTGTGCGGAGTTGCCGCCCGACCACCGTGCGGAGCTGCCGCCCCACCACCGTGCGGGAGCTGCCGCCCCACCACCGTGCGGAGCTGCCGCCCGACCACCGTGCGGAGCTACCGCCCCACCACCGTGCGGAGCTGCCGCCCCACCACCGTGCGGAGCTGCCGCCCGACCCCCACCCCCGTGCGGAGCTGCCGCCCGACCCCCACCTACTGTCTCCTCCCCAAAATCCTTTAGAATGTAAGCCCGCAAGGGCAGGGTCCTCTTCTCTCTGTACTAGTCTGTCTATTGAAACTTGTTTATGTATTCTGTATGTAACCCCCTTCTCATGTACAGCACCATGGAATCAATGGTGCTCTATAAATAAATAATAATAATAATAATCTACCAAATACGAACTTCTACAGAATTACTGTAACATCAAGCAAAGATCCTGTACTAAATAGATAGATAGATAGATAGATAGAGGAATAGATAGATAGATAGATAGATAGTTAGATAGATAGAGGAATAGATAGATAGATAGATAGATAGAGGGATGGATAGATAGATAGATAGAGGAATAGATAGATAGATAGATAGATAGATAGATATATAGATAGATAGATAGATAGATAGAGGGATGGATAGATAGAGAGATAGATAGATAGATAGATAGATAGATAGAAAGATAGAGGGATAGATAGATAGATAGATAGATAGATAGATAGATAGATAGATAGATAGATAGATAGATAGATAGATAGATAGATAGAGGGATAGATAGATAGATAGATAGATAGATAGATAGATAGATAGAATTCATCCGGCTTCTCTTGTCTGCTGTTATGTCATCAATAAACACAAGTGACCCAGTGCCATTGAAAGCCATGCATGCCCATGCCATCACGTTACCTCCACCATGTTTTACAGAGGATGTGGTGTGCCTTGGATCATGTGCCGTTCCCTTTCTTCTCCAAACTTTTTTCTTCCCATCATTCTGGTACAGGTTGATCTTTGTCTCATCTGTCCATAGAATACTTTTCCAGAACTGAGCTGGCTTCATGAGGTGTTTTTCAGCAAATTTAACTCTGGCCTGTCTATTTTTGGAATTGATGAATGGTTTGCATCTAGATGTGAACCCTTTGTATTTACTTTCATGGAGTCTTCTCTTTACTGTTGACTTAGAGACAGATACACCTACTTCACTGAGAGTGTTCTGGACTTCAGTTGATGTTGTGAACGGGTTCTTCTTCACCAAAGAAAGTATGCGGCGATCATCCACCACTGTTGTCATCCGTGGACGCCCAGGCCTTTTTGAGATCCCAAGCTCACCAGTCAATTCCTTTTTTCTCAGAATGTACCCGACTGTTGATTTTGCTACTCCAAGCATGTCTGCTATCTCTCTGATGGATTTTTTCTTTTTTTTCAGCCTCAGGATGTTCTGCTTCACCTCAATTGAGAGTTCCTTAGACCGCATGTTGTCTGGTCACAGCAACAGCTTCCAAATGCAAAACCACACACCTGTAATCAACCCCAGACCTTTTAACTACTTCATTGATTACAGGTTAACGAGGGAGATGCCTTCAGAGTTAATTGCAGCCCTTAGAGTCCCTTGTCCAATTACTTTTGGTCCCTTGAAAAAGAGGAGGCTATGCATTACAGAGCTATGATTCCTAAACCCTTTCTCCGATTTGGATGTGAAAACTCTCATATTGCAGCTGGGAGTGTGCACTTTCAGCCCATATTATATATATAATTGTATTTCTGAACATGTTTTTGTAAACAGCTAAAATAACAAAACTTGTGTCACTGTCCAAATATTTCTGGACCTAACTGTAGATAGATAGATAGATAGAGGGATAGATAGATAGATAGAGGAATAGATAGATAGATAGATAGATAGGTAGATGGATAGATAGAGGGATAGATAGATAATAGATAGATAGATAGATAGATAGAGGGCTAGATAGATAGATAGAGAGATATATAGAAAGATAGATAGATAGATAGAGGGATAGATAGATAGAGGGATAGATAGATAGATAGATAGAGGGATAGATAGATAGAGAGATAGATAGATAGATAGATAGATAGAGGGACTGATAGATAGATAGATAGATAGACAGATAGAGGGATAGATAGATAGATAGATAGATAGATAGATAGATAGATAGATAGATAGAGGGCTAGATAGATAGATAGAGAGATAGATAGATAGATACTGTAGATAGATAGATAGATAGATAGATAGATAGATAGATAGATAGATAGATAGAGGGATAGATAGATAGAGGGATAGATAGATAGAGGGATAGATAGATAGATAGATAGAGGGATAGATAGATAGATAGATAGATAGATAGATAGATAGATAGATAGATAGATAGATAGATAGATAGATAGATAGATAGAGGGATAGATAGAGGGATAGATAGATGGATGGATGGATGGATGGATGGATGCATGGATAGATAAATAGATAGATAGATAGATAGATAGAGGGATAGATAGATAGAGGGATAGATAGATAGATAGATAGATAGAGGGATAGATAGATAGAGGGATAGATAGATAGATAGATAGATAGATAGATAGATAGATAGATAGATAGATAGATAGATAGATAAAAATTAGAACAGCACCACTATTGCAGACACTGGGTACCAGGCCTCACTACAACCACTGAGTAGTTGAGTAGTTCTAATGCATAGATCCAAGAAAAGCACAGGCCCTGGGCTCAATAAAGTCCATCCTTTTTCCCTTGAATATCTGGAGTGCTGCCTGTGCTTTTCTTGGATCTAGATAGATAGATGGATATATAACCCTTTTAAATACATAATATGTTGGCGGTGACGCGCCTCTTTATCTGACCAATGGAATCATTTCTGTTTTTCTATTCTCTAATGTTCTTGACAACAAAATTTGTTTCTTGCTGATATTAAAACACTTGCACATTTTCATTCTAATAAAACTAATTAAGCAAAGACGCAATGTTTTTATAGCTTTTGTTATCAGGGCAAAAGAAAGCAGCTGTGACCCAATTGATCTCCTGGGGCTGTAAAGATTTCTCACAGTAGGAGTATATGCCTATTGGAAGTATATTTTAATATATTTACATTTATTAAAATCTGAAAAATGAGGTCAACACGAAGTAACAAGACCCAGTGTAAAGGACGGGGTTGTTATGTGGACATGACTGGAGGCTAGATCAAAGCCAGCGTGTTAGGATATCAAACAAAATCTGTAATGACTTTTTGACACATCAGCAATGCTTTAAAGGTAATGTATCATTATCGGGTAACTATTAAAGTAAAAATATTTCAATTTTCACACTATCCATTGGTTGATCCTTTCTGTTTTTTGCTGCTTTCTTTTTGACTTTGCCGTACAGAATGGAACATGATCAGCAGAGTAATCTCATCACTAGATGGCTGATCACTAAATAGCTGCAGATTCTAAAATCCACGCCATGCTTATTATCATCATCACAAATTCTGAGCTTAAAATTCTTAATTACGAAGGATCTAATCTACATGTTGATCTGCTGGGAAATGTCACATTGTATCATCATATTTAAAAAGAAATAATCCACAGCATTTTTGTTTGTATTTATCAACTGTGTGAACACGGCAGTATAATCAGTGACACTTCTCTGTCAATAAAATCCCAGCCTTTACAGCTGCAGTAAAGCACATACATCCTGCTGCACTCTCTATACAGCCAATATACAGTACATGTAGGTGGTTGCAATATAGCTACCTCATATGGAAAAAAATAAGTTAAACTACCATTCCAGTGTTTGTTTTTTAATTAACCCTCCATAGTGGTCTATTACTAATATATGTTTCTTGCCTGTAGTAAAATATTTACCTGTCGCCATCTTCTGCTGTTCTTGGTGCTGCTCCAGTCCTGTTCTGATACTTGTGTATCACCGGATCGCTTCTGTGATGGCAAAGCAGGTCTCCTCGACTCTTATACCGCCTTCTTCAGAGATGAGCAGGCCATCTTGAGTCCTAAACCACTTCTTCAGACATGAGCAGGGCTTCTCAAGTTTTATACCGCTTGTTCAGAGACAAGCAGGCCTCCCCGATTCCTATCATGTCATTCAGAGATGAGTAGGCCTCCTTGACTCCTATACTACTTTTTCAGAGATGAGTAGGCTTCCTTGACACATCTACTGCTCACTCAGAGATGAACAGATCTCCTCAACTCCTATACCACTCCTTCCAAGATGAGCAGGTCTCCTCGACTACTATACCGCTCTTTCAGAGATTAACAGACCTCCTTGACTCTTATACCGCTCCTTTAGAGATGAGCAATCATCCCCAATTCTTATACTACTCCTTCACAGATGAGCAGGCCTCCTCAACTTCTAGACTGCTCTTTCATAGATGAGTAGGCCTCCTGGACACCTATACTGCTCATTCAGAAATGAGTAGATTTCCTTGACTCCTATACTGGTCCTTCAGAGACGAGCAGGGCTTCCTGACTCCTATAATGTACTTCAGAGAAGAGCAGGTCTTCTCGAGTCCTATACTGGTCCTTCAGAGACGAGCAGGGCTTCCTGACTCCTATAATGTACTTCAGAGAAGAGCAGGTCTTCTCGAGTCCTATACTGCTCCTTCAGAGATGAGCAGACCATCTCGACACCTATATCGCTCTTTCAGAAATGAGCAGGTCTCCTCTACTTCTTCAGAGATGAGCAAGTTTCCTCAACTCCTATGCCACTCCTTCAGAGAAGAGCAGGCCTCCTCGACTCCTATGCCTCTCCTTCAAAGATAAGCAGGTCTCGTTGATTCCCATACCACTCTTTTAAAGATGAGCAGGCCTCCCCAATTCCTATACAGCTTCTTCAGATGTGAGCAGGCCTTCTCAACTCCTATACTGCTCCTTCAGAGATAAGTAGCCCTCCTTTGGCACCTATATTGCTCATTCAGAGATGAGCACATCTCCTCGACTCCTATACAGCTCCTTCAAAAATAAGCAGGCCTCATCAATATCTATACCACTCCTTCAGAGAAGAGAAGGCCTCCTCAAGTCCTATTTTAATTAGTTGGCCTGGATGCCAGCAGGTACGAGATGGTTTGCAGGGCTCCTGCCTAGTGGCCATAGAATACTGCCCTGGATGCTGGACCAGGGTCCTGCAAATTGATATGCTCGTCTCTATTTTCCTGTTGCTGCCGGTCCTCCTCTGTTTCTATCTTTGATCCGTTTCATCAGTTCTCTACCAGGCACCTTGCTCTCATGTGAGGAGCTCTGAACGTCATTGACATACATCGTATTGCACGCAGGAACATGGGATGCAATGTATAGATTAACGTCAATGATAGAGAACAGAATAAAATAGGAGATAATTGAAAGACTGGTAGTGGAGGGGGAGGTACGGTAAGAACTGGGGAGAGGTGAGTATAATATTTTTTGCACTTCTCTGCCCACAAAATCCATCAAAATGGCAGCAGGTTACTAATTTGCTCACATTTGGAAGAATCAAATTCCAAAAATTTGGATTCTGGTGAATTTATTTTTGGTGGGGAAATAAATAGATAATGTAATTCATTAGGAATGTTTCATTTAAGTCCATACCGTTCATGGATAATCTATATCTACTCAATCTAACCTTTCCACAAATTTTGTGAAAGACTAAAATTTCTCACAATACACTTTCATTACATTATCGTGACATACTAGGTGACATTTCACATATTGCAAAATCATGTATCATAGTGGCTTGTCTGCATCCCGCTTGGACTTGCCATATTAAAGAGGTGGTTCACTACTTTGCGATAGTGGCCACATCCCTGTAAAATTGATAGAGAAGGCTTTTCCTAATACTTTGTTCAACCAATTCTGCCTGTGAGCAGCGCTATCGCGGTCCGCTCATCCCCATGAAGTGACCCCCGGGCTCCATGACCTCTGAGATCCGGTGATGTCACGTCAATTTTTAGTTGACGTGACATTACCAAGGTGGGATCCAGTCTTCCCGAGAGACTGACATAGAGTAAGCCCGGCTCAACCGTGTGGGGCGGTGCTCTGAAGTAAAAATTAGCCAATATAGAATAGAGAAACTTCGGCACACGTGAAAGAATAGAGGAACATTTGCTTAAATTAAATGTCTTTATTTGTGGAAAAAAAGGGGTAACAAAAGAACGTCCCTCATACCACCGACGTTTCGGCGTGTAGCCTTTATCTGGGTGATAGGGATCTAGCAAAGACAATAACGATGGAGAGAAAACACTGAAAAATAAGTTTCGTGTTGAATCAAAGAGAGGCTCTTCTTTGCGCTGGGGGGACTGTGGAAAGGCCCTATCGATCCACCAGGATCACTATTCTTGTGAGATACCAAATAAAAGGATATAATATCCCTGTATGTGGGACAGTGAAAATGAATAAGGATATGGCAAATCCTTTTGGTGTATATTTTTTTGTGGAGCACTAAAGGGTTTTGGCATGCATTGTGTCCCTTATTTGCAAAGTTGTACAGTGGTATGTCCCTGTCCCTGTATGTCCAATAGTGAATTATGCGCTTGATGGATAGTATTAATCCAGGGAAAAGATGGTGGATCCTGTACTCTGGATCAAGGTAGAAGGAGCAAATGGCCTTGGGCAATGTGATACAGCACCTGCAGTGGTGGCTCGAGTAAGGGTGAGAAGTGCCTTTCACACAGTCCCCCTAGCGCAAAGAAGAGCCTCTCTTTTATTCAACATGAAACGTATTTTTCAGTGTTTTCTCTCCATCGTTATTGTCTTTGCTAGATCCCTATCACCCTGATAAAGGCTACACGCCGAAACATCGGTGGTATGAGGGACGTTCTTTTGTTACCCCTTTTTTTCACAAAATAAAGACATTTAATTTAAGCAAATTTTCCTCTATTCTTTCACGTGTGCCGAAGTTTCTCTATTCAATATTCCCGAGAGACTGGGCTGTGGGCGACGTTTTACTACTCATCACAGCCCAGGATTGCTCCTGCCTGCGGCACTCTGCAGTGAAATGCCACTCACAGCCCATTCACTTGGGAAGACTGGGTCCCGCCTCGGTAATGTCAAGTCAACTGAAAGTTGATGTGACATCACCGGATCTCAGAGGTCACAGAGCTCATGAAGATGAGTGGACGAGGAGATTTGTCAACCAGGAAGGGGGAAAATACTTTATTTGCTTACAGCAAAGTCTAATTTTAAACCACCAGAAAAAATAAATGTTAAAACTATTTTTGGGATGTAAATTATTTTTGTGGCATCAACCACCAGACTTAGGGCACCAGAAATCTGCCAAGAATGAGAGATGTCCCTCCAGCCATTCCAATTTTCCATTGTGAAGCCCAATATAAAAGTCATCAATGCATTAAGTCATATGAATAAATCATCCTTTTAATCAATACAATGTAATCGGCTAAATACCATTACGGATTGTTAGAATTACATCCATACAGAACGCTTGGCTCACAGTCTGCAGAAAATACTGCAAGACGTTCGACTTCTCTGAAGCTCCGTTTTATAAATCCTTCAGGAATTAATCCATTTTAATAATATCCATGATTCTTGTATTGTTAGCAGACAGAAGAAAGTACAGCCGTAGCTCAGCGAGTTGAAATGTAGAACTTATTTTTCTTTTTTTTACAACCTGTGTCTCTTTTTACTGCTGAATTGAAAATTTATGCAGGGAAATTTGCAAATTTTTGTAAGAATCAGAACTGTAAAGTATTCTAGGTACAAATTATCACTGGATTTGCCGTTTCTATCACTATATGCATTCTCTGTACTAAGACATTATTGGGACATCTAAAAGGAAAATTCTAAATACCCCCGGTACTGTAATTTTGTAGATGAGCGTAAAATATAATAGTATAGCTGGAGACGTAAGTTTAGGAAAGTATCCCCTTGGAATATAATAGTTCAACTTAATATTATTGCATTGGAAAATTTCTATTCATTATTATAAGAATTAAAGGGGAACTCTCACTGGTTTTAGCATAGTGGCCACATTACGGAATAGTGGCTGAGATCTGCACAAAGTTATTTCTATTTTTTTATTATTTTCTCAATTCTGTTGCGGAGATCTTAGCTATTAAAGTTTATATGTTAATATATGCCAAGACTCAGAAGGGCATTAGCAGACTTTCATCTCAGGGGGTGTTTACTTTTTCCCCCCTATGATGGTGACCAATCATAAGCAAGAAATGTCATGCAGGGGAGAAAAAAAAAGAGGACCTAGTTGCTCATTCAGATGTCAGTGCTTTTTCTCATACACAAAAATATAGTCCAGGAGTTTTTTATCCCATTTTCATCAGTGTGTTAGTTTTTTCCATCAGTGAGACATATATTTTTCTTGTATAAATAATTAAAAAAGAAGAATATTTTTCAAGCTTCTCCTATCAAACTTGACTTGATCTTTGGAGCATAGCTGGAATCCAATGGCCGAAGGAGCACGCTCAGACCAAAGCAAGAGTTATTTGAAGGTATTCAAAGTAGCAATAATAACTTGGAAGTTACGTCCTATTTTTACATGACTTAATGACCAGGGACGTAACTTTACTTCCTAAAATTTATTTGATTGCTGTCACTATAGCAACAGCTTTCAAATTATGTCCCCTGCTGTTCCTTACAGCAGGGGACCTTTGCTTATCCATGATCGTTGTGATTGGCTGTTCAAATCTGAACCGCCAATCACAGAGGTCACACTATTTTCGTCTAAAAAAATGCCCCAAACAGTGCGATCCTGTGAGATCCAGCTATGAGGTGCTGCATCAGCAGCAGATCATAGCTAGAAATCATCAAATATGGTGCCCCCACCCCTTGCAGCACTGATTGGAGCGATCGTGCTATGACGCGCAATCGCTCCAATCAGCGTGCAGGGGGGCAGCTGATCTGCCAGTAACATCTCTCCAAAAGGCTTGTTTTGGCCTGGAGAGCCTTCCCTCAGCACGTCTACGTCGTGCCCCTGCAGGGACTTGTAGTTCCATGCCACCGCCGTCGCTGCTGCCTATCACCGCTGCTCAATCTCCGCTGTCGCAATTAGTGCACCTCCTGTGATCTCTCTGTCTATCCCCCCCCCCTCCCCTTCCCCATTGCTTCTCCTGTCCCCTGCGTCTCTTCCCCTCACCCTCCTTGTCTTTTCCTGTCCCCTTCCGACATTCCCTTGTCTGCTGCTGTCGCTGTCCAGATCTCCTGCCGGGTCGTCTGAGGTCTTCACCCATCTGAACTTATCTGCCAATGAGTGCCTCCATCGCTGGTGCTTCCTGGGTCCTAGCTTCAGTCGTCCTTCTAACTGCCTACTGCAGAGTTCCTCTGGTCACTGATCTTCCTGGTTCTGTAATTTTTTTTTTCTGTTATCCCTCGTTGCTTTGTGCACCCCATCCGTCCGTGCGTCCTGCAGCCGCTGATCCTTGATGCACATCACACATTGACATACGTGCGCAATTTTGGGCAGGATTTTTTTTTTCTGTCATCCTCCGTTGCTTTTTGCACCCCATCTGTCAGTGCGTCCTGCAGCCACCGGTCTGTGATACACATCACAGATTGCATTCTGTACGCAATTTTGGTCAGAATTTATTTTTCTTTTTGTCCATCATCCCATGTCGCTTTTTGCACCCCATCCATCCGAGCGTCCTGCAGTTGCCGATCTGTGACGCACATCACAGATCGCCATCCGTGTGCAATTCTGGGCAGGACTTTTTTTTTGTTTTCTACTGATGTGCGTTTAGTATGTTTCTTTTTTATGTTTCCAAATTTGAATCTCCTTTCTTTTTTCACTCTTTCTTTCTAGGTTTTTTCTACATAAAAGAAAACAGAATCACATACACACAGTTTATTTATTTATTTTTTTACACATGCACCACACACTCTGCACAGTGTCCCACAGATAGGTTCCTGGGGGAGTGGGGGGTCACATGTGGGGGGGTTTCCACTGTTTAGGCACATCTGGGTGCAACATGGCTTCCACTAACTATTCTAGACAATTGGGTTGGAAAATTCAAATGGCGCTTTTTGCCTTCTGAGCCCTGCCGTGCAACTAAACAGTGGTCCCCCCCCCACCTATGAGGTATCAGAATATTCAGAATAAATTTTCCAACACATTTTGAAATCCAATTTATTCTGTTGCCTTTTAAAAAAATAGAGACTAAGAGAACATTTTTGTGGTAAATAATTATTTTTTTCCTTTTCACGGTGCAAGAAATAAAATTCACTGATGCACCTGGGGGTTCAAAGTGCTCAGTACACATCCACATAGGTTCCTTGGGGGTTCTAGTTTCCAAATTGGGGTCACTTCTGGGAGCTTTCCACTGTTTAGGCACCTGAGGGGGTCTACAAACTCGACATGACATCTGTGTCGCCCTGGGCAAGCCAGAGGACACAGGTCACACACCACCACACCCTACATCCCAGTTAGGAACACCACAGCTAACCAAAAATCCTTGTTGCCTTCCTCCAGAGGCTGATGATTCACACCAGGGGGTGGGCCAGGCGGTTGGCTCCGCCCACGGAGGAGTTCACAGCTCTGGAGGCGGGAGAAACCAGGCAGATTAGCCCAGGCAGGGCTCGAGTAGAGAACAGTTAGGGGAGTGAAGGAGTAAACAGCTAAGATGAGCTAAGGAAGTGAAAGTAGAAAGAAGTAAAGTGGTAAAGGAGGAAAGCAAGAGTGGTGACAGAGAGAAAGCCTGAAGTAGTTCAGCTGTGTGCAGGACAAGTCAGCAAGGTCAGCAACGGCGGTGACTGTCTGGAGGGGGACCGTGTGGAAGTGCCTGGAAGGACTGCGGACGGGTAGTGGCCCGGCGGTCTGGAGCAGTGTACCGAAGGACAGTCAGCACCAGGGCAGGGGCCTCTCGGACCCTGGCAAGGCTAGGAGTCGCCATAATTTGCCAAATCCGTCAGTGAAGGGGACGTAGATCCCCCAACAACCAAGTCCCGATTGAAGGCAACAGCCCAACCAGTGTAGGAGAGACACCGCCACCACCAGGGCACCAGTCTCTCAGGGCCAGCGCCTGCGGGCAAAGAGTAGAGCTCCTCCGGCCCAGCTTGAAGCCGGGGAGCGGGTTACCGGTGGGAACCCATCGCAACCAACAAGTAAACAAAGGTGTAAGGAAGAGGGACATCACCGTCACCTACTGGGAGAGCAAGTGCAGCCGTCCGTGGGACCGTCTTACCAGCCGTTTGGTTTACCGCAAAAACTGTGTCAATGTCTCAGGCTGAGTGAGTACCACAGTGCCGCAAGGCACAGCGCTGCCCCCGAGTCCCTGCGCCCACCAGGCCCTGCACCTCACATCTCATCACCGGGCCCCGGGATCACCAACCCCTACCCACGGATGGGCAACACAACACCTGGCTGCTCCGCATCACCATCCCCGGGATCCCCATACTGAGCAGCGGTGGTGCAATCACCACAACCGTGGGTGGCGTCACGGACAATAATCATCCCCACACCCAACAAACCCCCCTTTCACTCACGGGCGAGGAGTGCCGCTCGAGAGACCCCCGGGATCCGGCCCACCGCTCAAGCCACCACTGAGCAGCCGCCGCCGGACCCGAGCAGAAGGGGTGAGCGTAGTGTGCTGACACCCTCCTCCCCACCCGCGACACATCTGCTAATGATTCCAGCTAATCTTGCTTTCAAAAATTCAAATGGCACTCCTTCCCTTCTGACCCCTGCCGTGTGCCCAAACAATTAATTTCCACCACATATAAGGCATCGATGTACTCAAGAGAGATTGCACAATAAATTTTACACTGCATATCTTCCTGATATCTTTGTGAAAAACAAGCTACCTGTTTGAAGTAACAATTTTGTGGTAAAAAAGAATATATATGTATACTGTATATTTTCACAGCTCACTGTTGCAAACTTCTCTGAAGCCACCGGGGGTTCAAAATGCTCATAAAACATCTAGATAAATTCTTTGAGGGGTCTAGTTTCCAAAGTTGGGTCAGTTGTGGAGGAGCTTCATTGTTTAGATACCTCAGGGGGTCTCCAAACCTGACATGGCATCCTCTAATGAGCCCAGCTACGTTTCAAGTCAAATGGTGCTCCTTCCCTTCTGAGCTGTGCTGTGCACCCAAACAATTGATTTCCACCACATATGAGGTATCGGCGTACTCAGGAGAAATTGCACAATACATTTTATAATGCATTTTTTCCTGATTCCCTTGTGAAAAAAAACCTGCCTGGTTGAAGCAACAATTTTGTGGTAAAAAAAAAATATATATTTTTACGGCTCAACAAGCGTTCATGGGGCTCACCAAACATCTAGATAAATTCCTTGAGGGGTCAAGTTTCCAAAATGGGGACACTTGTGGGGGAGCTCCATTGTTTAGGCACCTCAGATGGTCTCCAAACCCAACATGGCGTTCGCTAATGATTCCAGCTAATTTTGCTTTCAAAAATTCGAATGGCGCTCCTTCTCTTCTGCCGTGCGGCCAAACAACTGATTTCCACCACATATGAGGTATAAGCGTACTCAAATTGCATAATAAATATTATTTGGCATTTTTCCTGATACCCTTGTGAAAATGTAACATTTTATGGCTAAAGTAACATTTTTGTATAAAAAAGAAAAATTTTCATTTTTTTCCTTCCACATTGCTTTGGTTTCTGTGAAGTACCTAAAGGCTTAATAAACTTCTTGGATGTGGTATTGAGCAGTTTAGGGGTGCAGTTTTTATAAAGGTGTCACTTTTGGGTATTTTTTGTCCCTTAGGCCTCTCAAAGTCACTTCAAATGTGATGTAGTACTTAAAAAAAATGTTTTTTTAAATTTAGTTGGAAAAATTAGAAATTGCTGATGAATTTTGAACCCTTCTAACTTCCAAACAAGATAAAATTTTGTCTCGAATGCGCTGGTCTAAAGTAGACATGTGGAAAATGTTATTTGGTAACTATTTTGTGTGACATATTACTCGGATTTATGGGCATAAAATTTCAAAGTTTGAAAATTGTGAAATTTTCGCCAAATTTCCGAAATTTTCACAAATAAACGCAAAACATATCGGCCTAAATTTACCACCATCATGAAGTACAATGTGTCATAAAAAAACATTCTCAGATTCGCCGGGATACGTGGAAGCCAAAGTGATACTGGTCAGAATTGCAAAAACTGGCCGGTCATTAGGGTGTTTTAGTGTCCGGGGGTGAAGGGGTGAAGGGGTTAATAAATAATAATAGTTGGAAAGAAGTTATTGTATTGAAGTGATACCTTTAAAAAAATGCATATTTAAGTAAAAAAATGCAGTATTTTTTATTTATCTATTGCAAACTTTGTTAAGCTCAAGGTTTTGCTATAGAAGTTTCCTACAAGTTGCGATTGCTAAGGCAGCACTTTTTGCGTTGACAAGAAGCCAAAGGAAGTCAATTAGGTCTCGTACTTCATTAATGATCCCCACAAATCACATTTATAGCAGGACTCATATTGAGTGCTTCGCTACACAGTCCTATATCTGGATACATTTCTGACATATTGGTATTAAGACTATGAATATAGTACTGGGATAATTAACTTCTACTGGGGTGAATTCAAGCACGTCTCTTTAAGACATTTACCCAATTAGATGCTCTTTGGAGTCCTATAAGCTTATGTACATATTCAAAGGTGGGCGAAATAGTGATAAAATATCTGCCTGGTACAAGATGTTCAACTACTAAAAAAGATATAAATATATTAGCTTTTGAAGTTATGTAGATGCCGAACGTTTCCGGTTCATTTTGGACTTATGATGATAATCCAAGGAAGAAAGTTTAATTTTATCAATATTTACTATGAAAAGTTTATCTTTAGTGATGAGTGAGCACTATCATGCTCAGGTGCTTGGTACTCGTAACTAGTGATGAGCGGGCACTACCATGCTCAGGTGCTCGGTACTAGTAACTAGTGATGAGTGAGCACTACCATAATCGGGTGTTCAGTACTCGTAACTAGTGATGAGCGAACACTACCATGCTCGGGTGCTGAGTACTCATAACTAGTGATGAACGAGCACTACCATGCTCAGATGCTCGATACTCGTAACTAGTGATGTGCGGGCACTATCATGCTCGGGTGCTCGGTACTGGTAACTAGTGACGAGCGAGTGTGTCGCCCGGGGACCAGGGGGTACTCAGATCCGGGCCATGGGGTCACTTCTGTGGGTATCACGGTGGCGTGACCCGGTCTGTGATCCCAGGCTCCACAGTAAAAGGGGGGGTTTGGTAAGGGAGATTTATATTGTCCGTGACGCCACCCACGGTTGTGGTGATTGGAACACCACCGCTGCTCTGGACGGGGATCCCGGGAGTGATGATATGGATCAGCTAGATGTTATTTCTCCCCTCCGTGGGTAGGGGGTTGGTTGTCCCGGGGCCCGGTGATGGGGTAAGCAGGAAGCAGGGCGCAGTGCTGCAGTGCGGTGCCCGAGGGCACGGGCGTACTCACAAGTATTTCACACGGAGTCACTGGTAAACTAGGAATTGTCGGTGTCCGCAGCCTTCGGTACGGGGGTGTTAGTGTCCCACACACGGTGCAGCAGCTCCTGTTCTTTCCCTGCAGCCAGGTGCCTTTCTCTCCACTCTCTTCGTCTTTCTCCTCAGCCGGGAACGGGGAATACACTCCCCTGCAGTGATCCGGGTCACCCAGGTACCGGGGGGCCACTACCCTGCCCGGCTACCTCTGGCCCCTTCCTCACTCACAGCCTGTCCCGGCCCTCTCGGAGCACGCTTCACCATCAGCCTGGGAGCTACAACTCCAGACTCCTCTTCTGTCTGCCTCTCCAAACACTCTGCTCCAGCCCCTCCCCTCTGCTCTGCTTTTCTCTTACCCTGGGGGATGTGGTTTGTCTTGCTGCACCGGTGTGAGATCAGATTACCAAGGAGGATTAACTCTTTCTGTGACAACCTGGCTTTGCCAGGGCGTCACACACCCCCTTGGTAAAACACGGCCCGTCCTCGGGCCGTCTGGCCACCGACATTTATTAAAACTGGAAAAATCAACACATTACAATCATACATCTTCCCACATCGGGAGGTACGTTTTCTAAAACTTTAAACCATTCTGCCACCCCACACCTGCGGAGCAGATGGCGTCCTCCTGAACTTGAGGGCGTTCAACAGGGGTGACAGTCCATAAACAGTCAACTTTTTAACTTGTGGGTAGCCGTCCATGCTCCACTACCACTGCCGCTGCCGCCACTCCCAGTACGGGGCACGGGTTCCGTGCTCTGCCTCCTGCTCAGAAGCCAGGCCCACTTGGATGCCCTCGGCGCCGGCTACAACCGGCCTCGCTAACTGCCGAGGGCTCCATCTCTCACTGGCCTGCTCCTCCTCTCTGCAGGTGCACTCCGGCTGCTCCACAGCCGTGACGAGGTACCTGGGAGCGGCTGGCGCCACATCTGGGGCAGACTTCCAATCGGGTGCCACCTCCGTTGCGGCCGGGCGGACTGCTGGAGCCGACGTCATCACCGTGGCGGCTGGGCGGACTGCCGGAGCCGGGTAAGATGTCATCGGGGTTGCGGCTACTGCTTGTCCAGGAACGGAATTAGGCAAAGTCCTGGCGTCCCTGCCTTTACAGTCCTGGTCACATAAACTGCGGTTCCTTCCTCCTGCTCCCCCTTGGTACTCGGGAGCAGTCCTTCCAGCAACTTTTAAAGTTTTTTCTTTCGCTTCCGGTCCTCCGGAGCTTCACTTCCGCCCGCGTTCTCAGGGGGCGGAGCCTCTTTTTCGCGCCCACCGCTTGGGGAAGAAGGCGCTGGGCGGGAGATTTTCGCGCCCAAAATGGCGGCAAAGATGGCGACTTTCAAAATTTTTGCAGCGGATCACCGCTGACAGTCCAGAATAAGGCGCACTTCCTCCAGGTAACTGGATGGGTTCGATCCTGTTCGTGACGCCAAATGTGTCGCCCGGGGACCAGGGGGTACTCAGATCCGGGACATGGGGTCACTTCTGTGGGTATCACGGTGGCGTGACCCGGTCTGTGATCCCAGGCTCCACAGTAAAAGGGGGGGTTTGGTAAGGGAGATTTATATTGTCCGTGACGCCACCCACGGTTGTGGTTATTGGAACACCACCGCTGCTCTGGACGGGGATCCCGGGAGTGATGTTATGGATCAGCTAGATGTTATTTCTCCCCTCCGTGGGTAGGGGGTTGGTTGTCCCGGGGCCAGGTGATGGGGTAAGCAGGAAGCAGGGCGCAGTGCTGCGGTGCGGTGCCCGAGGGCACGGGCGTACTCACAAGTATTTCACACAGAGTCACTGGTAAACTAGGAATTGTCGGTGTCCGCAGCCTTCAGTACGGGGGTGTTAGTGTCCCACACACGGTGCAGCAGCTCCTGTTCTTTCCCTGCAGCCAGGTGCCTTTCTCTCCACTCTCTTCCTCTTTCTCCTCAGCCGGGAACGGGGAATACACTCCCCTGCAGTGATTCGGGTCACCCAGGTACCAGGGGGCCACTACCCTGCCCGGCTACCTCTGGCCCCTTCCTCACTCACAGCCTGTCCCGGCCCTCTCGGAGCACGCTTCACCATCAGCCTGGGAGCTACAACTCCAGACTCCTCTTCTGTCTGCCTCTCCAAACACTCTGCTCCAGCCCCTCTCCTCTGCTCTGCTTTTCTCTTACCCTGGGGGATGTGGTTTGTCTTGCTGCACCGGTGTGAGATCAGATTACCAAGGAGGATTAACTCTTTCTGTGACAACCTGGCTTTGCCAGGGCATCACACGAGCACTACCATGCTTGGGTGCTCATAACTAGTAATGAGTGGGCCCTACCATGCTCGGGTGCTTGGTACTCGTAGCTAGTGATGAGTGGGCCCTACCATGCTCGGGTGCTCTGTACTCGTAACTAGTGATGAGCGGCACTACCATGCTCAGGTGCTCGGTACTAGTAACTAGTGATGAGTGAGCACTACCATGCTCGGGTGTTCAGTGCTCGTAACTAGTGATGAGTGAGCACTACCATGCTTGGGTGCTCAGCACTTGTAACTAGTGATGAGTGAGCACTACCATGGTCTGATGCTCAGTACTCGTAACTAGTGATGAGCGGGCACTACCATGCTCAGGTACTCGGTACTGGTAACTAGTGACGAGCGAGCACTACCATGCTTGGGTGCTCATAACTAGTGATCAGCGGGCACTACCATGCTTGGGTGCTCGGTACTGGTAACTAGTGACGAGCGAGCACTACCATGCTTGGGTGTTCATAACTAGTGATGAGCGGGCACTATCATGCTCGGGTGCTCGGTACTCATAACTAGTGATGAGCAGGCACTACCATGCTTGGGTACTCGGTACTCGTAACTAGTGATGAGAGAGCACTACCATGCTCAATGTCTCGTTACTGGTAACTAGTGATGAGCGGGCACTACCATGCTCAGGTGCTCTGAACTAGTAAGTATTGATGAGTGAGCATTACCATGCTCGGGTGCTCAGTACTTGTAACTAGTGATGAGCAAGCAGGGCAGATCAAAGTATTGTAGTGCGCCTGCGCAGGACCTCAATGCCGGCTAGTGTGGATGACGTAGGACGCATCATGCACACAAGCTTCAAAAGAAGGAGGACAAAAATGGCCGAAAGAGGAAGTGCCGGAACCAGAGAACGGAGACACCCTTCCTACAAGTCTGCGCCGCACCGACCTTTAGGTGAGTATTATAAAGTGTTTTTTTTTTCTACACAGCGGCCTGGGCTCTTATATACAGCGTGTTAGAATGCTGTATATAAGAGCCCAGTGGTGGTGGCCGCAGCTTATAACTAAGCCCCAAATCTGCTGACATTTTCCCTTTAAAGCCAGAACATTGCAAAAAAGGTGGTGGATTGGAAGGCAGATAATGCATCCGGTCTGTTTTCCTACACCACCCTGCCTTCCACATGGTCCAACCTTACAAGCTAAAAGTCTGGACCATATAATCATCTCCCTGATTCTCCTTCCTCTCACGATGGAGAGTCCTAGTATACAAGTCATCCCACATTGAAACACTCCGAGGAGCTCTTTACATGTATTACTTCTGCTCTGTTGTCCTGCCTGTATCAAGGGGGACATGAGGAGATCGTGTGCAGTGATGCCCAAATATATTAGCAGCCATGGTCAGAAGAAGATGTTGGAGAATGGCAATTACTGTGTCAAGAGATGAAGAGACACAGTTGCCAACAAGTCATGTTGTTAAGTCAAAAAGTCAGGAGGAGGACCAGAGTGTGGAAGTGGAATACGAAGTGGACAATGAAGTCACTGACCCAATCTGGCATTCTACTGTTTCCCATTGCGTACACATGCGGCAAGTTCCCAGGCCAAGGGTTAGGTGGTCCTCAGTCTGACGCTTTTTACTGAAAGTGCGGACAATCAAAGAATGGTCATTTGCAACCTGTTCCAAAACAAGAGCAGCAGGGTCCTGACGACTACCAGCGTGACCACCAGTAGCATGCTCACGCACATGTCATTAATGAACCCAATTAGATGAGCCGAATGCCTGGATCCACAATCAGTGTCTGCAGTCTTCCCCTGTGCTATGTGCTTGCCAAATCCTTGTCCAGGATGCAGACTTGCATGCTTCCCACCCTGCACCTTACTTTACACATTCATAACATTCAACAACCATGTCCGCTTCTTTGTCCCAGCGAAGCGTGCAGTTGTCTCTACCCGAGGTGTTGAAATGCAAACACTTGAATTTAGTGGAGAGACATTATCATTGTAGGAGTCCCATTGTTTTTAAAATTGTCCAAAAATGTATTTTGAGGGCCTCTTCTACATGTCTTTTATTGTGTATTACAATCCCTCCTTTAAATTTTTGATAGGCCTTGGATTTAGTGCATAGACTTTACCTTTGTAAAAGTCCCACTCTTTTTAAAATTCTAAAAAAAAATATTCTGAGGCCCTCCTGTACATGATTTCCAGGATGTATAGCAATCCCTCCTTTAAATTTTTGCTAGACCTTGTACTTAGTGCATAGGCTTTACCACTGCAGGATTTCTACTCATTTTAAAAATGGAAAAATATGTATTTGAGGCCCTCCTTTATGTGTCTTCCAGGGTTATTGCAATCCCTCCTTCAAGTTTTTGCAAGGCCTAGCACTTAGTGCATAGGCTTTGTAACTGTAGGAGTGTTGGGGATGAGAATTGAGTATCCAGAAATACTTAATTCAGCCATTTCATAGACTCAGGTATATAGTTTTGTAAGATGTAAACTAACACACATATCTATGCATGTCTTTGTTCTCTTTTACTAACATGTATATATAGGTATATTGCATATTTAGTGATTTTCCTTGGACACAGTATATACTAGTATATATATATATAACTTGAAGATGGCTGCCGCTTCTTGTTTGCACATGGGATGATGGACAAAGGAATTCCAAAAATTCAGAACTGAGCCAATCAAGAAGAGGATATGCAGCTCTCTCTACGTCATGAAGCCCTGCCCTACAATACTTGATTGGACTAAAACTTTTGTTTACACCCCCTTACTGCTCGGTCTGGGGTTTTTTTCAAAGAATAAAGTTCAGTCTTGCCTCAGCGTCTGTCATGAGAGGAAGAGTCATAATTGATTCAATTAATTATTATTCTTTTTCGACGTGCACACACGATATTTTAATTTGGAACAGCGGTCAGATCCAAAAAGGGATCATTTAGGTCCCGACCTTAACAGGAGTCCTACTATTTTTAAAATTGAAAACAATATATTCTGAGGCCATTCTCTCCATGTCTTCCAGATTGTAATGCAATCACTGCTTTCAATTTTTGCTAGACCTTGCCCTTCTTTCATAGGCTTTACCACTGTAGGAGTCCCTCTCTTTTTAAAATTGGAAAAAAAGTTATCTGAAGCCCTCCTTCCTGTGTCTTCCAGGGTGTACTGCAATCACTCCTTTGCATTTTTGCTAGGTCTTGCACTTACTGGATAGTTTTTACCACTGCTGGAGTGCCACTCTTTAAAATTGTTAAAAAAAAATATATATATTATGACACCCTCCTCTACGTGTCTTCTAGTATCAATCAATACAAAATTCATAAGACATGTTATGGATCAATGGTGTCAGGGGTCAACTCAAACAGAGTTGAACCCCTCCATCATGTCTGATATAGCGGTCCAAGGATAGCTAAACAAAAACAACCAGATCAAATCACCCACATTGAATAAAGTATATCAAAATTTTATTGGAGCACATTAAAAACACATATGACAAACAATTAATAGAGTAGAGGTCACAAGGAGTTAATACATAAGTACACCCCTGGTGAGGGAACAGCCAAATTGAAATGATGAATCAAAAAACATATAGTGCAGGTCAAATGAATTTACAAATGACTGAACAAATGTTCCAATGCAAATATTCAATATACAGTTAGGTCCAGAAATATTTGGACAGTGACACAAGTTTTGTTATTTTAGCTGTTTACAAAAACATGTTCAGAAAAACAATTATATATATAATATGGGCTGAAAGTGCACACTCCCAGCTGCAATATGAGAGTTTTCACATCCAAATCGGAGAAAGGGTTTAGGAATCATAGCTCTGTAATGCATAGCCTCCTCTTTTTAAAGGGACCAAAAGTAATTGGACAAGGGACTCTAAGGGCTGCAATTAACTCTGAAGGCGTCTCCCTCGTTAACCTGTAATCAATTAAGTAGTTAAAAGGTCTGGGGTTGATTACAGGTGTGTGGTTTTGCATTTGGAAGCTGTTGCTGTGACCAGACAACATGCGGTCTAAGGAACTCTCAATTGAGGTGAAGCAGAACATCCTGAGGCTGAAAAAAAAGAAAAAATCCATCAGAGAGATAGCAGACATGCTTGGAGTAGCAAAATCAACAGTCGGGTACATTCTGAGAAAAAAGGAATTGACTGGTGAGCTTGGGAACTCAAAAAGGCCTGGGCGTCTACGGATGACAACAGTGGTGGATGATCGCCGCATACTTTCTTTGGTGAAGAAGAACCCGTTCACAACATCAACTGAAGTCCAGAACACTCTCAGTGAAGTAGGTGTATCTGTCTCTAAGTCAACAGTAAAGAGAAGACTCCATGAAAGTAAATACAAAGGGTTCACATCTAGATGCAAACCATTCATCAATTCCAAAAATAGACAGGCCAGAGTTAAATTTGCTGAAGAACACCTCACTCATGAAGCCAGCTCAGTTCTGGAAAAGTATTCTATGGACAGATGAGACAAAGATCAACCTGTACCAGAATGATGGGAAGAAAAAAGTTTGGAGAAGAAAGGGAATGGCACATGATCCAAGGCACACCACATCCTCTGTAAAACATGGTGGAGGCAACGTGATGGCATGGGCATGCATGGCTTTCAATGGCACTGGGTCACTTGTGTTTATTGATGACATAACAGCAGACAAGAGTAGCCAGATGAATTCTGAAGTGTACCGGGATATACTTTCAGCCCAGATTCAGCCAAATGCCGCAAAGTTGATCGGACGGCGCTTCATAGTACAGATGGACAATGACCCCAAGCATACAGCCAAAGCTACCCAGGAGTTCATGAGTGCAAAAAAGTGGAACATTCTGCAATGGCCAAGTCAATCACCGGATCTTAACCCAATTGAGCATGCATTTCACTTGCTCAAATCCAGACTTAAGACGGAAAGACCCACAAACAAGCAAGACCTGAAGGCTGCGGCTGTAAAGGCCTGGCAAAGCATTAAGAAGGAGGAAACCCAGCGTTTGGTGATGTCCATGGGTTCCAGACTTAAGGCAGTGATTGCCTTCAAAGGATTCGCAACAAAATATTGAAAATAAAAATATTTTGTTTGGGTTTGGTTTATTTGTCCAATTACTTTTGACCTCCTAAAATGTGGAGTGTTTTTAAAGAAATGTGTACAATTCCTACAATTTCTATCAGATATTTTTGTTCAAACCTTCAAATTAAACGTTACAATCTGCACTTGAATTCTGTTGTAGAGGTTTCATTTCAAATCCAATGTGGTGGCATGCAGAGCCCAACTCGCGAAAATTGTGTCACTGTCCAAATATTTCTGGACCTAACTGTATTATATCAGACACAAGAAATCCTTATACTCATCGCCTAAAGAGGCCATATATGCATAACTCACCCATAAGGAGGTCCCCACACACAGCCGAGTGTGGGGACCTCCTTATGGGTGAGTCATGCACTATATAATATATTGAATATATGCATTGGAACATTTGTCCTTGTGTCTTCTAGTATGTATTGCATCTCATAAATCTAATACACATGATTGTTGTTTTTTTTCTTGACTGAAATGGAAAGCTGCTGCATTTTTTAATGAAGCAGCATGTCAATTTTTTCAGCGTTTTTTTTAGAATTGAAAGCAATGACAATGTGCAAGAACGCATAAAGGAGGCAGGGTTTTTTTCCACTTTTTTTAATTGGCCTTTATATGTCATTATACAGGTAAGAATGTTTCCTAACAATATTGCCTGTAAAATCCATTTTATCTTTGATTTTGTATGTTTTATTGTCAGACCGTAAAAGTGGCGTAATACTCTAACAATATTGTTCCGAGCAGCGACCTAGAAGTTAGAGAAGCATCCAGACATCTTCTACTTGCTGTTCCCATTACATTTGAATGCTGTATACATTTTTGAGATTTTAGCGCTCCCCCCCAGACCTCCTAGGAGGGACTACCTGACAAGTGCTCGAGTTTCACTTTGACTTCTATTACACCATGTGCAATATTCTTACGAAAGTTGTATTTTAGAGGGATTTTTTTTATTATTGATCAACAATTATGTTCTCAATCAACCCAAAAGACTCATAAATATCAAAGCTTAATATTTTTGGAAGTTGGAGTGTTTGTTTTTTTAGATTTGGCTATCTTAGGAGGATATCTGTTTGTGCAGGTAACTATTACTGTGCAGAATTATTAGGCAACTTAATAAACACCAAATGTATTCCCATCTCACTTATTTATTTTCACCAGGTAAACCAATATAACTGCACAAAATTTAGAAATGAACATTTCTGACATGTGACTCGCCCACCCCAGGGCTATGGGACACCCGGTGCCGGGCCGGACTAGTCTGGGGGTCGTCAGTGGTGGCGGGGCCCGACTCCGTGGCCCTGGTGGGTGTCAGTTTTATATGTGGCTTGGTTTATAAAGTTTATGTTCGTGACGCCACCTGTGGTATGCGGCTATTAAGCCGCCGCTGCTGTATGAGGCCTCCGGGGTGATGGAATGGCAGCAATGATGGTACTGCTCCCCACAGGTGGAGCGGTGCCCCGGGGCACAGTTGGTGAGTGTCTATGCAGATGAAATAACAGAGGCAACTCCAAGGGTGCAGTTCAAGTTGTTTACTCACAGTTCCTGGGTTTAGGCGCACTGGTGCCTCTGGACTGCTGAGACCCACTGTCAGGGACCTCCGCCGATCCTGGGTAATTTCTGGAGTAAAAGCCGGTACCGTTCTCTCAAGTGTCTCTGTCTGCAGCTGTCTCCTTAAACCTTGCCTTAGTAGGATGAACCTGGCTCGGCCTCCACAACAGCCTCCATGCTGGGGGGTCACCTGTCGGATGATTATCCCCTTTCTAGAGGTTCTGCTGTAGGCTGTGGCCCGGGGAGTTTGCAGCTTTCCCTGGGCCTCGGTTTTTACTGTTAGAGATGATTTTTCACTCCTCCAGTTTCTAGGGACCGTCCCCTGTTGCAGCTCGATCCCTCCACCGATGTTCTTGTGGAACAGGCCACCACAGCTCAAAGCTATCCGTGGCCCTGGAATCCCTTCTTTTCTCTGCGTGGTGTCACCTGGACCCTCTGAGTCCCAGGATCTTCACCAGGAAGCGTCTCTTTCTTTCCTTAGCTCCTGACTGACTAGAGCTCTCTTTCTTCTTCTTCTTCCCGTCTGCCTCATGCAGACCTCCTCCTCCTCCTTCCTTCTCTCTCAATCTTCTCTTTCAATCTGACTACACTTGACCTTCCTTTCACTATTTGCTCTCTGGTGGCTCCTCCCACCTCCCCAGTTGCTCTGATCTACACTATAGGAGCAGGGATGGGTCTTACGGCCCCTCCCAGCATGCAGCATGGGAGGGTTGCTGCCACTCTCCCTGGTCCCAGTGTGTTCCTAACAATGGGTGTAGTGTAAATTTGCCAGGGGACTGGCGTTCACTCCTTTCCTTACCCAGAATGGACATCACACCGCTGGATGGGGTGCAATGTTCCTATGGCAACGGAAGCCTCAGGGGCGCCACACATGCAAAAACAAAACCCAAAAAATTTAGTGACCAATATAGGCACCTTTCTTTATGATGACACGCAACAGCCTACCATGCATAGATTCTGCCAGTTTCTTGATCTGTTTACAATCAACATTGCGTGCAGCAGCCACCACAGCCTCCAGACACTGTTCCAAGAGGTGTACTGTTTTCCCTCCCTGTAGATCTCACATTTTATGAGGGATAACAGATTCTCTATGGGGTTCAGATCAGGTGAACAAGGGGGCCATGTCATTATTTTTTCATCTTTTATACCTTTACTGGCCAGCCACGCTGTGGAGTAGTTGGATGCATGTGATGGAGCATTGTCCTGCATAAAAATCATGTTTTTCCTGAACAAAACCGACTTCTTCCTGTACCACTGCTTGAAGAAGTTGTCTTCCAAAAACTGGCAGTAGGTCTGGGAGTTGAGCTTCACTCCATCCTCAACCCGAAAAGGTCGCACAAGTTCATCTTTGATGATACCAGCCCATACCAGTACCCACCTCCACTTTGCTGGTGTCTGAGTCGGAGCGGAGCTCTCTGCCCTTTACTGATCCAGCCTCTGGCCCATCCATCTGGCCCATCAAGAGTCACCCTCATTTTATCAGTCCATAAAACCTTTGAAAAATCAGTCTTAAGATATTTCTTGGCCCAGTCTTGACGTTTTATCTTATGTTTCTTGTTCAAAGGTGGTCGTTTTTCAGCCTTCCTTACCTCGGCCATGTCCCGGAGTATGGCACACCTTGTGCTTTTTGATACTCCAGTAACGTTGCAGCTCTGAAATATGGCCAAACTGGTGGCAAATGGCATCTTGGCAGCTTCACGCTTCATTTTCCTCAATTCATGGGCAGTTATTTTGCGCCTTTTTTGCCCGATACGCTTCTTGCGACCCTGTTGTCTATTTGGCACGAATTGCTTGATTGTTCAGTGATCACGCTTCAAAAGTTTGGCAATTTCAAGACTGCTGCATCCCTCTGCAAGACATATCACAATTTTGGACTTTTCAGAGCCCGTCAAATCTCTCTTCTGACCCATTTTGCCAAAGGAAAGGAAGTTGCCTAATAATTAAGCACACCTTATATAGGGTGTTGATGTCATTACACCGCACCCCTCCTCATTACAGAGATGCACATCATCTGATTTACTTAATTGGTAGTTGGCTCCCAAGCCTATACAGCTTGGAGTAGGACAACATGTATAAAAAGCATCATGTGATCAAAATACTCATTTGCCTAATAATTCTGCACACAGTGTATACTTACTACTACTACTACTTACTACTACTACTTATGATTGCTAATAAAACAAAAACAAAGGGCATTTAAAATCTTAAAGGCTGAGAATACAGAAATAGCATTGCAGGAGTATAAAGATATCAATAGGAAATGTAAAAAAGAAATCAAACAAGCAAAATTAGCTACTGAAACAAAAATCGCCAATGACATTAAAATAAATCCCAAAATCTTTTATAAATACATTAATGCCAAACGGAAAACCAAGGATAGTATCGGCCCCTTAAAATATAATAACAAGTTAGTTATAGAGGACAAACAAAAGACTGAGATATTAAATAGGCATTTCTCATCTGTATTCACCAAGGAACTGACTGTACCAGGGATCATTCAACTAGTGAAAAATCAAAGTCCACCACCCAATATAATTAATTTAACACAAGATGAAGTACGCCTACGTCTGAGTAAATTAAACATTGACAAATCCCCAGGGCCAGATGGCATTCATCCACGAATATTGAGGGAATTGAGCTCCGTAATCGACAGACCGCTGTATCTCATCTTTTTAGACTCACTTGTAACAGGGTTGGTGCCTCAGGATTGGAGGATTGCTGATGTGGTACCGATATTTAAGAAAGGTAAGAGGGTAGATCCAGGCAACTACCGTCCAGTAAGCCTGACATTAGTAGTATGCAAAGTTTTTGAGGGCATTTTAAGGGATGACATGCAAAAATATATTGCAGAAAATAATATGATAACTGACAAACAGCATGGATTCATGAAAGATAAGTCGTGTCTAACCAACCTGTTGGGGTTCTATGAGGGGGTAAGTTCAAACCTGGATATTGGTAATGCAGCTGATGTGATTTATTTGGACTTTGCAAAGGCATTTGATACTGTACCACATAATAGCCTTATACTAAAGCTCCAGAAGCAAGGACTAGGGGACACAATATGCAACTGGGTAAGGAATTGGCTAAAAGATAGGAAACAAAGAGTAGTCATAAATGGTACATTCTCTAAATGGGCTATAGTCAGCAGTGGGGTGCCGCAGGGATCTGTGCTTGGACCGATTCTTTTTACTCTCTTTATTAATGACCTTGTGGATGGGATTGATAGTACAGTGTCAGTCTTTGCCGATGACACCAAACTATGTAGGATATTAAAAACTGACCTGGATAGTACAATATTACAAAAAGATCTGGATAAGATGTCAGAATGGGCAGATACTTGGCAAATGAGATTTAATGTTGATAAATGTAAAGTAATGCACCTAGGACGGAGTAATTCTATAGCTGCGTATACATTAAATGGAAGTAAACTCGGGACTACAGAACAGGAGAAGGACTTGGGTATTCTCATTACAAATAAGCTGAGCAGCAGCACTCAATGTCAGGCAGCAGCTGCAAAAGCAAACAAGATTCTAGGGTGTATAAAAAGAGAGATTAGATCCCGTGATCCCAACGTATTGTTACCCCTCTATAAATCACTTGTAAGGCCACATCTGGAATACGGGATCCAGTTTTGGGCTCCACATTTTAAAAAGGACATTCAGAAGTTAGAGTCAGTTCAAAGGCGGGCAACTAGACTATTACAAGGAATGGAGGCCTCCCATATGATGACAGGTTGAAAAAGTTAGATATGTTTAGCTTAGAAAAAAGACGTCTCAGAGGAGATCTCATTTATATGTATAAATACATGTGTGGTCAATATAAAGGACTGGCACATGACTTATTTCTTCCGAAGACAGTACTAAGGACCAGGGGGCACTCACTGCGAGTGGAAGAAAAGCGATTCCGACAGCTAAATAGGAAAGGGTTCTTTACAGTTAGAGCGGTCAGACTGTGGAATGCCCTACCACAAGAGGTAGTAATGGCAGATACTATAACAGCTTTCAAAAAAGGGCTGGATGATTTCCTCAGTACACAAAACATTGTTGGTTATAAATGACTTAGTGACTAAATGTAGAACTGGTGGAGGAAAGTTGAACTAGATGGACCTAGGTCTTTTTTCAACCTAAGTAACTATGTAACTATGTAACTATGTAACTATCACAAATTACTAAAATTAAAAAAATTAAAGCGTAAGTAAACTTTCATTTTTTAAATAATTTACATGCAGCATAGAAAGTTATGAAACATTGCAAATCACTTTATTAGGTAATTTGTCTCTACTCCTGCAAAAATCTTGTATTTAATTGGCTTCCAAAAGCCGGCTTCTCCCCAGTCTATTTCCCTTCAGCTACAATATCAGTGTATTGATTACAGAGGACTAAATCGGCTCATGGTAAAAAACAAGTATCTACTTCCTCTTATTCTTGAGCTGTTGGACCACCTCAGAGGAACTCGAATCTTGACCAAGCTAGACCTTCATGGGGCGTACAAACTGATCGGCATCCAACAGGGTGATGAATGGAAGACCGCCTTAACACCTGGGACAGCCACTATAAATACTGTCATGTCGTTGGGCTCGGTAATCTCCCAGCTACTGTATCTTCCAGGAATTGGTAAATTACATCTTTTGAGACCTCCTATATACTGGATGATATCCTGGTTTTCTCTCTAGATCTGCCTACTCATAGGAGAAATGTTAGCCAGATCTTACAGAGACTTTGACAAGTTCAAAAATGTCTCATTAACGAACCTCTCTCCTCTTTATCGGCTATGTTATCTCTAACACAGGATTGAAGAAGAATCCAGAGAAGGTGTCTTCCATTCTCAAATGGCCTCTTCCTGTGGAGGTTAAAGCTATCCAGTGGTTTCTGTGTTTCACAAACTATTACCGGCAGTTCATTCCTCATTTCTCTGCTCCGACTAGTCCTATCTCTGCTATGACTAGAGAGGGTTCAAATTTTTAGTCCTGGCCTCCAGAGGATGAAAAGGCATTTCTCTCAATACTCTTCTGCTCCGGTTCTACATAGACCTTAAGTGGGCAGGCAGTTCTTTCTAGAAGTGGATGCTTTTTCTTCTGGGGCTTGAGCAATGCTCATGCAGAAGTCTTCTGCCAGACGTATGGTTACCTGAGCTTTCTTCTCGAAGGCTTTCTCAGCCCCGCAGCGCAATTACTCCATTGGAGACTGAATTGTTGGCTATCTAGCTAGCTTTGGAATAGTGGGGATATCTTCTGGAGGAAGCTGTCCATCTTATGGTTATATATACCACAAGAATTTAACATATCTGCACTCACCATGAAGACTGAATCCTCGGCAAGCTAGATGGTCTTTACTTTTCATCCACTTTCACTTCCTTGTACGCTTCCGGCCAGCAAACAGGATTGTCAAGGCAGATGCACTTTCTCGGTCTTTTCTTCTCTCTGATCAGGAGGTAGAGCTCCAGCACATTATGAACCCTATTAGGATAATTCCTGTGGCTCCAATAAACCTGTCTTGGCCACCTGCTGGGAGGAGCTCTTTTTCTGAGTCTAATAGGAGTAGGGTTCTGCAGTGGAGTCACTCATCTCAGGTGGCCAATCATGCTGGGCAGAAGAAAACTCTTCTCATCTCACGATATTATTGGTGGCCTTCTCCATATAAGGACATAATGGGCTTTGTTGCTTCCTGTCCATTCTGTGCCTGGAAATAAAAGCACAAAACATCTTCCAGACATCAAGTTACTATCATTTTCTGTACCTTTACCCTCCGCTCCATGGCAACACATAGCCATGGACTTCATCACGGACCTCCCTGCTCTTTCATTTGGGTGGTAGCGTCACTTCATCAGAGACCCTGGTGCCTCGTCCCAGCCAGTCCGCTCTGAAAACATCTTTGAGGTGAAAGATATCTTGGTCCTTAACGTGAAAGGTAAAACACTTTTCGTGATTAATCGAAACGGTTTTGCTCCTGAAGCGAGGTCTTGGGAACCCTGGGAGAATATTAATGCCCCTCATCTCCTGAAGAGCTTATTTTGGGGATTTAAAAAGGGGGGGCATAAGAGAAGGGGTACTGTTATCCCATCGGCATCCTCATGTGTCACTCCATGTGTCAGGGGCCCTGACAGTCTTACTCTGCTGTTTGTCTGCTCATCGCAGCTGCTTTCCTATCCCCTGGCTCCTGGAGCCTGCGCATGGGCAGCATGATTTTTGATAGAGCATTTAGAGAGCAGCCATACTGCTCTCCCTTTTCTTAAAGGGCCAGCGCGATATAACCCAGAAGTGCCTCTCAGCCTGAGAGGCATGGTATATTTAAGGCATTCACCTCCTTACTGTATCTCCCCCATTGTCTGTGTCTCTGCTTCCACCCAGTACAGCCGCTGTGCCTGTGTGATCCTCTTGGTATCTGCCTATCCCTGCCAGCGTCCATTTACAAGCATGTGCCTACCAGAACCAGCCTGTACCTTCCTGCACCTGCCTGCATCTTGCACCCGCACCTGAGACTGTTCCAGTTCTTCACCATGTGGTGCCAGCTGCCAATGTACTGAGATCTTCTGATGCTGCCCCTGGTAGCTACCTACTAGCACCAACCTTTCCTAACCACCTGTGGCTTTAGTGAAGTCTCGGTAACTGTTCATGTATGCTCCTTCAAGTCTGAGAAAGGTATCTTGGTCCAATGGGTTCACTACTCCCCTGGCTGGATTGCAGGGCATGACATGCACTAAGCCGGCGTCACACGGGATGATATATCGGGCGATCGCATGAGCGATCGCACCCGCCCCCGTCTTCTGTGTGTCACGGGTAATTCATTGCCCGTGGCGCACAAAGTCGGTGACCGCCGTCACATGTACTTACCTCCCGCACGACCTCGCTGTGGGCAGCGAACATTCTCTTCCTGAAGGGGGAGGGGCGTTCAGCGTCACAGTGACGCCACACAGCGACCGCCCAATAGCAGAGGAGGGGCGGAGATGAGCGGGATGTAAACATCCCGCCCACCTCCTTCCTTCCTCATTGCCGGCAGGACGCAGGTAAGCTGTGTTTGTCGTTCCCGGGGTGTCACATGGAGCAATGTGTGCTGCCTCAGGAACGATGAACAATCAGCGCGCTGAAGGAGGAATGACATTTTGAAAGTGAGCGACGTGTCAACGAGCAACGATAAGGTGAGTATTTTTGCTCATTAACAGTCGGTCGTAGCTGTCACATGCTACCATATCTCTAGCGATGCCGAATGAGCGTCACATTATCCGTGACCCCGATGACATATCGCCCGATATATCGTAGCGTGTGACGCCGCCCTTAGGGTGTTTCATTGCACTTGGACTTTTACAACAAAGTGCATTGACATGCCTTCATTGCATTTTCAGATCAATTTGCATATGGCTTGTCCTCTAAATTTCTTATGATTGATACATCAGATCTCTACAAAAGAAAAAAGTATTATTTTTATTCGTTATTTAGATTGTAAGCCCCAATGGGGACAGTGATGATAATCTCGGTGAAGCGCTGCCGAATATGTTAGCTCCGTATAAGCTATGCATAATAATAACAATAATTGGGAGACAAGTGCCTGTATAGCCAAATTAATATTTCCATATGTAAAAATGTGCAGAAATCTGACTTTGTGAGCGTGCTTTAAACTTTTTATCAAAGATAGTGCATGGGATAGAATGGTTCTTTTTTCATGATGGATTTCTTAGAGAGCTGTGTGAGGGGCAGAAAAAGTAACCCCATAAGAACTAATATGGATGACAAAAGCAATTATCAAAAAGATACTTCCAGGAGGTAGGTTAGAGACCTCTGATGAAGGCTAAACCACAAAAAGAAGAATTACATTTTCTTGCTGTGAATTCTTCTGAATTTTTTGGGGAAAATGTAATCTCTCGTTTTGTGGTTTAGCTTTTAAATTTAGTGTATGGGGACCCTTGACATTGGGTTGTGGACAAAATATCAATTAATACCTCATATATATTTATCATATGTATTTTTTTGCATTTATCATATCTTTATACAGAATGAAGCCAGGTCCATTAATGTAGGCCTTGTAAACTAGGGTCTCCATTCCTGTGTGGTGCACTTATATAGTGCCTGCCTAGTCTAATAGTATGGCCTCATCAATAAGCTGTAAGCCAGACACTGTGAACCTACGTGTGTGAACAGCGCTGTCATGAGGTACAAAGGGCTGGTAAGAAGTAGTACAGCGTATTCCCCACTAGGTGGCAGTAGTGTAGTGAAGGAGAGTCAATGTAGCACTCTAACAGGTGGGAGGCTGAAGTACAGCAGACAGTACACAGGTGAACCATCAGGGGGCAATAGAGTAGTCAAGCAGTCAGGGTCAAGCTGCGATGTCTCGTTAGTGCAGAGGGAGGATCAAGATCAGATCAGAAAACAGAACCGAGGTCGGATACCAGGAGATCAGGTATGCAGAGGGGAACACGTAGGGCACAGGGAACAGAAGTCAAGATCAGAGGGTGAGGAGACACAAACACAGGAAGAGGACGAACCAGGATGGGAAACAAATAACAGGAGGAAATCAGGGACTGGGACAGACGGACGAATGGAGAAGGGCACAAGTCAGTGAAAGGTAACTAGGAGTCAGATCAAACAGGAAATCTCACCAGAGCCAGTCACAGGCTACAGAGCAAAACTATAACCAGCACTGGAATGACGGTGCAGCACCCAGATATAGTGTTTCCTGAAACCGGAACAAGGCTGAGGGCAGTTAACCCCTGACATGATCAGGCCGGGTCTGAAAAACCCTGGAGTGGGGAATACTGGTCCTGGATCATGACAGGCACCCTATACAAGCCATTTGTGTGCAATTTTAATACTAAGCAATTACCTCCTCCATAGAGTGGCAGTGTTTGAGTGGTTGCTCCATCAGTGTTTTGCTCCTGTTTCCTCCATCTTTATTAAGGGGTTTTACTGCATCCTGTGAGTGCATGTGTTTCTGTGGCATGAGCAGGTAAACATTGCAGCTCTCTGATGAACAAATAACTGAAATTAAAGGAGCTATTGTGACGCCCTGGCACAGCCAGGTTGTCACAGAAAGAGTTAATCCTCCTTGGTAATCTGATCTCACACAGTGCAGCATGACAAAGCACAGCCCCCAGTGTAAGGAAAAGCAGAGGAGAGGGGAGGGGCTGGGGCAGAGAGTGTGTGGAGGCAGACAGGACGGAAGTCTGAAGGAGTTAGCTCCCGGCTGGGAGTGAAGTGTGCTCTGAGAGGGCCGGGACAGGCCGTAGTGAGGAAGGGGCCAGAACAGGTAACCGGAGCCGGGCGGTGGCCCCTCGGTACCTGGGTACCCGGATCACTACAGGGGAGTGATTCCCCGTTCCCGGCTGAGGAGCAGTGGAAGAGAGTGGAGAGAAAGACACTTGCTGCAGGGAAAGAACAACCAGGGCTGCTGCACCGTGTGTGGGATACAAACACCCCCGTACCGAAGGCTGCGGACACCGGCAATTCTTAGTTCACCAGTGACTCCGTGTGACTTTCTTGTGAGTACACCCGTGCCCTCGGGCACCACACTGCAGCACTGCGCCCTGCCCCCTGCTTAGCCCATCACTGGGCCCCGGGACAACCAACCCCCCTACCCACGGAGGGGACATAACAACTACGCTGCTCCCTGTCATCGCTCCCGGTATCCCCTTCCAGAGCAGCGGTGGTGTTCCACCATCACCACAACCGTGGGTGGCGTCACGGACAATCTCCCTTACCCAAATCCCCTTTTTCTGTGGAGCCTGGGATCACAGACCGGGTCACGCCATCGTGATACCCACAGAAGTGACTCTGTGGCCCGGATCTGAGTACCCCCTGGTCCCCGGGCGAAACATTTGGCGTCACGAACAGGATCGAACCCATCCAGTTATCTGGAGGAAGTGCGCCTTATTCTGGACTGTCAGCGGTGATCCGCTGCAAAAATCTTAAAGTCACCATCTTTGCCGCCATTTTGGGCGCGAAAATCTCCCGCCCAGCACCTTCTTCCCCAAGCGTTGGGCGCGAAAAAGAGGCTCCGCCCCCCCGAGAACGCGGGCGGAAGTGAAGCTCCGGAGGACCGGAAGCGAAAGGGAAACTTTAAAAGTTGCTGGAAGGACTGCTCCCGAGTACCAAGGGGCAGCAGTAGAAAGGAACCGCAGCTTATGTGACAAGGACTGTGGAAGCAGGGACGCCAGGACTCTGCCAGCATTTGGTTCCTGGACGAGGCCGCCGCAGCGATGCACCGAGCCGTTACCCCTGTTACCGGTAGCGGAGCCCGCAGCGCCTGTTGGGGAGGACCCAGACCTGGGGTCCCCAGGCCTCACCTTGGTCACCACCCTGCCACCGGCCCCGGCAGTCCGCCCGGCCGCGACGGAGATGACGACGGCTCCGGCAGTCCGCCCGGCCGCAACGGCAGCAAAGTACCGGTCCCGTTGACCAATCTGGAACCGTGTCTGGACTGGGGTCAAGGGGTGCTGCCTGGGTTTTAGGGGCAGCACCAAGGCTAGGTTGTTTGGGTGGGTGACTGAAGGAACCGTTACCCTGTTATTATTAAAAGTGTTGGACTGTTACTGCAATGTTAAAGTGATGTGCATCCCGTTTTGGGAGGATTGAAAATGTTTGATGTTTTATCTTTTCCAGTTTAATAAAATGTCGGTGCCTAGCCGGCCCGAGGACGGGCCGTGTTTTACCAAGGGGGTGTGTGACGCCCTGGCACAGCCAGGTTGTCACAGAAAGAGTTAATCCTCCTTGGTAATCTGATCTCACACGGTGCAGCATGACAAAGCACAGCCCCCAGTGTAAGGAAAAGCAGAGGAGAGGGGAGGGGCTGGGGCAGAGAGTGTGTGGAGGCAGACAGGACGGAAGTCTGAAGGAGTTAGCTCCCGGCTGGGAGTGAAGTGTGCTCTGAGAGGGCCGGGACAGGCCGTAGTGAGGAAGGGGCCAGAACAGGTAACCGGAGCCGGGCGGTGGCCCCTCGGTACCTGGGTACCCGGATCACTACAGGGGAGTGATTCCCCGTTCCCGGCTGAGGAGCAGTGGAAGAGAGTGGAGAGAAAGACACTTGCTGCAGGGAAAGAACAACCAGGGCTGCTGCACCGTGTGTGGGATACAAACACCCCCGTACCGAAGGCTGCGGACACCGGCAATTCTTAGTTCACCAGTGACTCCGTGTGACTTTCTTGTGAGTACACCCGTGCCCTCGGGCACCACACTGCAGCACTGCGCCCTGCCCCCTGCTTAGCCCATCACTGGGCCCCGGGACAACCAACCCCCCTACCCACGGAGGGGACATAACAACTACGCTGCTCCCTGTCATCGCTCCCGGTATCCCCTTCCAGAGCAGCGGTGGTGTTCCACCATCACCACAACCGTGGGTGGCGTCACGGACAATCTCCCTTACCCAAATCCCCTTTTTCTGTGGAGCCTGGGATCACAGACCGGGTCACGCCATCGTGATACCCACAGAAGTGACTCTGTGGCCCGGATCTGAGTACCCCCTGGTCCCCGGGCGAAACATTTGGCGTCACGAACAGGATCGAACCCATCCAGTTATCTGGAGGAAGTGCGCCTTATTCTGGACTGTCAGCGGTGATCCGCTGCAAAAATCTTAAAGTCACCATCTTTGCCGCCATTTTGGGCGCGAAAATCTCCCGCCCAGCACCTTCTTCCCCAAGCGTTGGGCGCGAAAAAGAGGCTCCGCCCCCCCGAGAACGCGGGCGGAAGTGAAGCTCCGGAGGACCGGAAGCGAAAGGGAAACTTTAAAAGTTGCTGGAAGGACTGCTCCCGAGTACCAAGGGGGAGCAGTAGAAAGGAACCGCAGCTTATGTGACAAGGACTGTGGAAGCAGGGACGCCAGGACTCTGCCAGCATTTGGTTCCTGGACGAGGCCGCCGCAGCGATGCACCGAGCCGTTACCCCTGTTACCGGTAGCGGAGCCCGCAGCGCCTGTTGGGGAGGACCCAGACCTGGGGTCCCCAGGCCTCACCTTGGTCACCACCCTGCCACCGGCCCCGGCAGTCCGCCCGGCCGCGACGGAGATGACGACGGCTCCGGCAGTCCGCCCGGCCGCAACGGCAGCAAAGTACCGGTCCCGTTGACCAATCTGGAACCGTGTCTGGACTGGGGTCAAGGGGTGCTGCCTGGGTTTTAGGGGCAGCACCAAGGCTAGGTTGTTTGGGTGGGTGACTGAAGGAACCGTTACCCTGTTATTATTAAAAGTGTTGGACTGTTACTGCAATGTTAAAGTGATGTGCATCCCGTTTTGGGAGGATTGAAAATGTTTGATGTTTTATCTTTTCCAGTTTAATAAAATGTCGGTGCCTAGCCGGCCCGAGGACGGGCCGTGTTTTACCAAGGGGGTGTGTGACGCCCTGGCACAGCCAGGTTGTCACAGAAAGAGTTAATCCTCCTTGGTAATCTGATCTCACACGGTGCAGCATGACAAAGCACAGCCCCCAGTGTAAGGAAAAGCAGAGGAGAGGGGAGGGGCTGGGGCAGAGAGTGTGTGGAGGCAGACAGGACGGAAGTCTGAAGGAGTTAGCTCCCGGCTGGGAGTGAAGTGTGCTCTGAGAGGGCCGGGACAGGCCGTAGTGAGGAAGGGGCCAGAACAGGTAACCGGAGCCGGGCGGTGGCCCCTCGGTACCTGGGTACCCGGATCACTACAGGGGAGTGATTCCCCGTTCCCGGCTGAGGAGCAGTGGAAGAGAGTGGAGAGAAAGACACTTGCTGCAGGGAAAGAACAACCAGGGCTGCTGCACCGTGTGTGGGATACAAACACCCCCGTACCGAAGGCTGCGGACACCGGCAATTCTTAGTTCACCAGTGACTCCGTGTGACTTTCTTGTGAGTACACCCGTGCCCTCGGGCACCACACTGCAGCACTGCGCCCTGCCCCCTGCTTACCCCATCACTGGGCCCCGGGACAACCAACCCCCCTACCCACGGAGGGGACATAACAACTACGCTGCTCCCTGTCATCGCTCCCGGGATCCCCTTCCAGAGCAGCGGTGGTGTTCCACCATCACCACAACCGTGGGTGGCGTCACGGACAATCTCCCTTACCCAAATCCCCTTTTTCTGTGGAGCCTGGGATCACAGACCGGGTCACGCCATCGTGATACCCACAGAAGTGACTCTGTGGCCCGGATCTGAGTACCCCCTGGTCCCCGGGCGAAACACTATCTCCTCGTCTTCCGTCTGGAGTACACCTATCAAGATGTGACTGCAGCATAGGGAGGTACAAAGGGCTCCTAAACTGTCCCTCACACTACTCCCTAACCATTCCCCCAAAGGGAAGGAAGGGGCAGTACCAAACTTCAGACATTCTGCATAATCACAGAAACTATATAAAGACTATAAGAGACTAAGGAGGAAACAAACTATAAGAGACTAAGGAGAAAAGCAAGAGCAGGAAGGTAGCAACAAAAGACAACAAGGGTACTAATGCACAACAACCACCAGTAAGTCTGGATCACAACACCTCACCAGACTAGTATAGGAAAGTATAGCTGGCATTAATTAAATAGTCCAGCCAGCATATAAAGGAGGTGAGAGACTGTAATTGGCTCTTACATAGCATCTGATCAAAGGGACTAACAGGCAGCCCAGCAGATATTAACTTTGCTAGCCTGCCTAACTTTGTGGGTTGATACCTGGGTCTCCCTGCATTGATCACAGACCTCAGAGAAGTTAGCAGACAGAGTGCAAGAATCTGTAGTTTCCATAGAACCATGACAGTTGGAAAGGCCTGCAAAAGTCTCCTTATGGCAGCACCTCTCCTCTGCCTTATGACTTCCTGCTTGCTGGGGGTGGTGGGCTCCTAAAGATTAGCAAAATGTTAGCTCCTCTGGTCTGAACTATGCACTCTACCAGGCTGCAGGCAGAATTAGCTTTGCCTCTTCATTATCGGAGGAGTGCAGAGACTCTGAAGCTGGCAAGATCCAGCTTGAGAACAGTGCTTGTAGGCTCTAAAGGGTGCTTTACACGCTGCGACATCGCTAGCGATCTCGTTAGCGATGTGACACGCTAGATCGCAGATGCGATTTGCCGAGATCGCACATTGGTCGTTTTTTTTTTTTTTTTTATAGCGCCGGTCACATGTGCGATCTTGGCAGATCACATCTGCGATCTAGCGTGTCATATCGCTAACGAGATCGCTAGCGATGTCGCAGCGTGTAAAGCACCCTAAAGCAAAACAGCTAACAAGCTTATGCTCCTTGCCTACGAAACTGGCCAACAGTGCCGTCAGAGGTGGCCAGTTTCCTAGGAGAGGAGCGAGTGCTTGCATGCTCTATGCTTTAGAGCCTATGAGCACTGCTAACAATGCTAACCTATAAGCAGTGAGCTATAGGAATAAAAATCCGTCTGTTCTTGAGAATCAAGAAGATTTTTAATAAGAGTTAAACTGCAAAGTTGCTCATTTCTTACACGCACTTTGCAATGTTACCCATTTAAGAAGATAAGACAACCCTCTTAAAAGAAAAGATCCTGAAACTTTACCCAATTCAGTAAATAAGCCTGGAGTTACAGTTGGAGAAATTGGAGATAAATGCTCTATTAATCAGTTTTTCTAACATTTTTGTATAGCGCTAAAAATATATCAGTCAAGTATATCAGCAATCCCTTTCTCCCTAAAAGCCAAAATGTCCTCTATTACATTATACTATAATGCACTGAAGAACCCTTTGGAAGAACAGAGATTAGCTATCACTAACAAGATTCCAGTAAAAGAACATGCAATCACGGAGACTACTGAGTGTGTTTGACTCTACGAAACAGAAATAAAAGGGTTATGGAATTGATTGCCGGATCAAGGGCTGAAAGAAAAACAATCTCAACACTGCATTAAAAAGTCTAGACATATTACAGCGCGATAATAGGATTTATATTTCAGGGTGTATAATCAGATGGCGAGGCACGGAGCTTTAATACCTAAACTAATCATGCCACCTAATGCAAGTTTGTTTTGTACAAAATTATTTCCACCTAATGTGCCTCTTTTCTGTGCTGGCAATATCCGTTTGCGGTTAAGGGAGAGAATTTCCTTTTCCTTATTCCTTGTATGTAGGTCGATACGATGTAATAAGAACCAATTTTATTCGAGGGATATAATTGCTAAGAATATAATGTTTTTCAGCCACTAGATGCCTGAGATGAAAGGACCATTCCGTGTCGTGAGAGCCGATCAATTTAAACCAAGGCCAAAGTCAAGTTGTTGAACTAAGGTCTTGCCGATCCGGCTAATTGATATTGAGTCATGTCTTCTCCACTGATTGAACAGAATGTACTCTGAGGCTTGACGTGAGGCTGTAGGTACCTAGAATGGAACATCTTCCGTCATCGTATATACAGATGTGTTCCTCCCCTTACTTCTCTATAAATTCCAAATTCTCCCAATATGTCATGAGGGTAATGTAATATCTAGGAATAGAGGCTCCTAAACTGGCCTTCTGACTAGGGAGCCCTAACTGTTCCTTATTCCAGAGGTACTTCTGAAGGTGAAGAGGTCTGGACCGCCAGCGTAGCCCTGACTCCTGATCAGCCCTAGGTATAATACCCCCTCACCCCCAAACCAGGAGAGGGCTGGGACTGGAGTGGTAAATCCCACATAGCAAGACAGAATGGGGGAAACCCAAACTCACAGCAATCACTCACAGAGGTATAAACACAACGTGCTCAAGAAGCAATAAAGAAAAGGAAGGAAATAATCAAACATCAACAGTGTTTCCACAACACACCAGAGTAGCATACTACAGTTCACCAGAAGCTGGATCACCATGCACATGGACAGTAATCGCAAAAGCTATATCGGCATGGAGGAGCAGGTTCCACCATCTTTGAAAGGGTGGAGGCAACCGAGATAGGTCTACAGAAATCCATGACCCTAGCAGTCATTCACAAGCCAGCAGAAATTAACTCCTGTTACACCGATCATTACGAATGTAAACCTTAAGGGGTTAGAAATAAAAAGGGACACACACGGCGCCACTTTAAATGTAGTAATTCAAATCCATAAATGTTGGTTATAAGATGTGCATAAATTGCACTCACCTTATTGCAAGTTGGATCAAACACATAGATCTCTTAAGATCAATCTCCACATTCTCCGTCCCAATATGCTGCTCACCAGGATTAGATGCACTTTGAATCACCTCCGCCAAAGGATCACAGGAAAACAGTACCTTAAAATGCTTAAAAAGCCTTCAAATACAAAAAGATATCTGATATCGAAATATATTATAAATAAAGAGGTTTTGGCTAATGAAAGATATTACAACGCGTTTCGGCTAAAAATCTTAAAAAAGAAAGCCTTCTTCAGGTAAAATAACATGACAGTTGCTCCCTCAGAGCTCGACTTTAGATCAAACAATATTGGAATCTAATGAACAAAAAGAGAAACACTTGAGTAACCACACCTTTTTCCTCACCTTGTTTCATTTACCTCCCCACGGTCTATGCCTGGAGGTTCTCTATTACTGATGGGGTTTTTTGTTTTGTTTTGTTTTTTTTTAACTTTTTAAAAACAAAATTATTTTTTTTAAATTGTATTTTACCTGCTATACATACACCTCTTAGTCGCTATCTGACACATAAAAATATAAAAATATGGGTATAAAAATATAAAAATATATAAATACAAATCATAAACACCAAATATGTAGTTTCCCCAATTTCACATCTATAAAATCACAATGAGTCAAAAACATTTGGCTAGCATTCCCTTTTGTCCCTATATGAGCATAATACTTTTACCAACAGATCATAGACCATTTGGATACAATTAAGTTTGTATATCGAAAAGGATTCTTTTCTATTGAGAACTGCCTTACGATTATTCACGCTCCACTGGAGTGACTGTCACTTTAAATTCTCTATAGTGCCTCAAGAGCAGGTGCCTGGATAAGCTGTGTTTGAGAAATCCATTCTTAGTATTGTGCTGGTGCCCGTTCATACGGGACCGCACTGTTTGTGTGGTGCGACCCACATACTGAAGACCACAATCACAACTTATTACATAAATGACAAAGTCACTATTACATGTCAGATGTTCTCTGATTCTTATCTCCTCACCTGTACTGTTGGATACTATTGTTTTAGCTCCATTATTTAAGATCTCACAACTGCAGCACTTTTTTAACCCACATTTAAAAACTCCACTATTTAATTTTTTATTATGTTTCTCAACAGGCATTTTTTTATTAATATTACATAAAAGATTGCTTTCTTCCTGGGATGGGAGTTTCTGAATTAAAAAAATTAAATACAACCACTGGGTGGCCACATATTGAATAAACACCTCCGGACCGAACATTGCAAAATTATGTTTGGTCACCTGAAGTCATTCATCTAAGGACATTCTAAAGGAAATCTATAGAAAAGTAAAAATAGAGCCCGCACACCTTCAGTACTAAATTAATGTATAGGTGCACAAATAATAATAATATTTATTTTTATATAGTGCTAACATATTCTGCAGCGCTTTATATACATCAGCAACACTGTCCCCATTGAGGCTCACAATCTAGATTCCCTATCCCTATCACTATGTCTTTAAAGTGTATAAGTAAACTGGAGTACTCGAAGTAAATTTGTGCATTTGAACCCAGGACCCCTGTTCTGCAAGACTGCAGTGCTAACCACTAAGCCACCATACGCTATTTGGCCCATATACAGGTATTATTATTTATTATTATTATTATTTATTTATAGAGCACCATTAATTCCATGGTGCTGTACATGAGAGGGGGGGTTACATACAAAATACGTATACAAGTTACAGTAGACAGACTAGTACAGAGGGAAGAGGGTAGGATATTTAGTGATAAGGGTCCATCCATATTAAAATATTCATATTAAATCCGTGACGTGTGTGGATGGCTTTTGCACTCGATCAAAAAATACTAAGTAATCATCGTTTTTAAAACAGCTTTTATTTTATTATATACTCACCTACAGGACAGTCTGGTGTGATGGGCATCTCTGGTCTTGATCCGGCGCCTCATCTCTTCTTGCGATCGCTGTCCTCTTTCTTGCAATCCTGCGTCATCCACACAGTTTCCTCCATCGTACTCCTGCGCAGGTGCACTTCTCTCTACCCTGCCAAAGACAGAGCAAAGTACCGTGATGCGCATGTGCCAATTCTCTTTGGCCTTTCCCTGAACATGCTGTTGTATATCTGTCACTCTGGGAGGCTAGGCAAAGTAAACATGAGTTTTTTGTAAATTTTGAGCATTAAATCAAGGTACACTTAACCAGCATCTTCTATACATGAGGTGATGTACAGTTTCCAGCAAACACACAGCCATATAACACTTGTTTCAGACGGTAGTGGATGGAAGGCTTTAATAATCTTCTCACAGGACTTCCAAAATAACATATATTACAGTCTGTTCTCAGAATATCTTCTCTCCTTACACAGAGTCTTTTGCCTTACAATATGGATGTACACAGAGCAGAACACTGTACCTAATGAAGCAGTGAGGTGAGGGAGAGGGGTGAACTCTGTACTGAGTCATTTCTCTCCACTATACTTCTTCTCAACAGAGTTTGCTCTTGAACTGTTCTACCTAGTCTCCATTCCTGACAGCCTCTTTCCTGGACTGGCTGGACTCTGTAGCTTGATTCTTCTCAGGATACATACACTACACTTTCTGAGCACTGCTCCTTCGTTGCAGAGAGACAAAAACATCTTTCCTTTGGCAGAGAGTTAAATACACACTCACTGCTTCCCAGCATCCCCAGAGTCACTGCTGGATACTTTCTGTCTCCTGCTGTAGCCTTAACTCCACAGTTGCTGGATAACTTTAGATAATCTGTGCAGTTCCTACTTGTCACAATGCACATTACTTTGCTCTACCATCAGGGCTTACAGGTGCTGGCTGCACTTTATATGGGAAAAACCTGGTGTCATGATTTCTTTAAGCTAAGAGAAAAAGTAAGAAAAGTAGGTAAGGTGGGGTAGATTTTTCAAGGCTTATCCCAAAATTCTTCCAAATTGCTACATAGCCATTCTAGAATCTGAAGAAAGAGTAACATACCCATGCACAGTATCAAAAATAAATAATTGAGATATACGTCACATTTATAATATTGAAGTAGGACACTTTCTTTCAACATCTAATCCAAAATAGCGTCTGTTAACTTTTACAAATATTAGTTAAAATTTGTAGTAAATTTTTAAGATTCCCTAAATAGTTGTTGCACACAATAGTTTAATATCTATGGTCATGATTTGATTTCGGTCAATGATTGTGATGTATCTTGTGGAATACAAAAACGTGTCAGCAGTGCTCATTCTGGTTTACATCAGCTCAGCTACTCATCTGTTCAGGTGTCTTTGCCTGTCTGATGCTACAGTTGTCAAATTCAAATGAGGAACGGCTGAGCCTAGTTTGCAATTTGCCACTTTTGAGTTACCAGCCAAAAGCAAAATAGTGAGTGCAGCTCTGGAGTATATTATAGGATGTAAATCAGGATCAGTACAGGATCAGTAATGTATGTCACAGTGACTGCACCAGCAGAATAGTGTGTGCAGCTCTGAAGTATAATACAGGAGGTAACTCAGGATCAGTACAGGATCAGTAATGTAATGTATGTATACAGTGACTGCACCAGCAGAATAGTGAGTGCAGCTCTGCTCAGCTGCTGCTCACTGTGGTGATTGAGGGTATGGTCGCTTCTGATCCTGGTGTGTGCTCCTGAGCTCCTGAGAAGGAAGACCTCTCCACCAGGGACCTGCTCTCTCCTCCCCAGGGAGGGAGCGGGTTGCTGGGCATGGGCGATGGAGCCAAGACCCCTGCTTCTGTTCCCCGAACCAGGCCGGCGGGGATCAAGAAAAGCCAGCAACCGGCCTGCTCATATGAGGACTCGGGGGTGAGGCCCTTCACCAGGAGTCGCAGTAATGTGGCTCCTAGTCCCCCCGGGTCTGTGGAGACCCCGAGAAGCCGCAAGGCTTCCAGCATGGAGGAAATGCCTGCAAGTGTGCATGATAGCCGTCTTTCCGGAGGAGAGCCGAGTACTCACGGAGGTGAGGCCGACCTCGCTGAGGAGGGATGGGGTTCGCAGCGACCCCGGGAGTCTGTGTCCACCTATGGCTCCCGGGTCAAGAATCATCTCCGTTAGTATGAAGAAGCTAGCAAGACCTTCAGGAGACTCCGGGAGGAGCTGCGCTGCACAAGCGCCAAAGCTGCCACAACCTCCAAGCCCCGGAAGACCAAGCTCCTGGCAGAAATTAACAGTTTAAAGGAGGAAATTAATGAATTGGAGGTGAGAAAAGCATTTATTAGAGAAAAAAGTGGACCGTTTAAAGAAAAACTAATGAGTGAGGACCGGTTCAGGCAGATGGCTGATAACAGAGAGCAGAGGCTGATGGGGCTGCAGCCTGAGAGCCAGGTAGATGATGATGATGATGACCAGCAGAAAGCCCCACCTGGCAGCCTGCAGAGCCACCCGCAGGCCACGTGCAGCGAGCTTCCTGCAGGACAGGCGGCAGTGCCATCCAGTTGCGGTCCTGCTGGCTCTGGGGAGGAAAGTGACCACAGCAGCCAGGGAGGGGCGCTAATGGCGGAGATCAAGCTGCTGGAGTCCCCAGTGTGCCTCCAGAACTTCCACCTTGGTGATGATCTACCAGAGGAGGCACCTGGGGGCAAGAGCAAGGCGAAAAAGAACAAGCCAAAGCCACAAGAAACGTAAAGCTACGTGTATGCCCCCCTCCCTGTACCCCCAGAGCCGGCCGCAGGGTCAGCTCGCTGTATATGCCCCGTTGCCCAGCCCAGCCCGGGTTCTGCTGTGGATTCGGTGCAAAGGCGCGGGGAGATCACAAAGCGAGGTAGCGAGGCGCAGAGCTGCGTTTCTGCTTGTAGTAGTGGGGACGTAGCAGGGGATGCATCAGCCGAGAGGCTGGACAGTGAGGGCGGCCCGGCGGCGGGCATTCGGTCACGCCACGATACTGTAGTGCGCTCCCCTGTGGGAGGGGGGAGCAGCCCAGTGTCGGGGGCAGCTGCGGGAGCCTCGGCGCCTCTAAATACTGTTGCCGCTGATCACTCACTTGAGAAGCGGCGGCAGTGTGAGGGGGCTGCTGGGGCTGAGAATCCCAGTCCTCCCACGAAGCCTCTGTTCTGTGTTGGTGCCGCTGGTCAACCGGATACTGATACTAAGGATCAGCGTCACCTCACAACAGTTAAGGATCAGCGGCACCCTGCTCACAAGTCACTAACTGATGACGCGGAGGGCACACATAAGACCAGGGGTGAGGGCGCCTCCAGTTCTATGGAGGTGGCTGAGCCCCTTGTGCCCGATGATGCTGAGGTTAACATTAGTGATGAGCGAGCATGCTTGTCACTACTCGGTACTCGCACGAGTATCGCTGTACTCGGGCTGCTCGGCGGGGACCGAGTAATCTCGCGATACTCGTGCTGTACTCGTGGTCTTCATTTCTGCATGTTGGCGCTCTTTTGAGAGCCAGCCCTCATGCTGGGATTGGCTGGCAGACCACTGCAATGCCACAGCCCTGTTAGTTGTGGAATTGCAGTGATTGGCCGGCCTGCACAGCGTGACCGAGCCTTTATATCGGCCGGCGCGCTGTGCTCTGCTCACAGCTATCCAGACAGTCAGTGCAGGGAGAGTGTCGCTGATTCAGGGAAAGCTTTGCGGCCCTTTATAGTTAGTTCCGGAGCAGGGCTGCAAACAGTGTGACCAGAAGTCCTTCTCAGGACTATTCTAGTTGTATACAGGCAGGCAGGGTATAGCCAGGTCGGAGTACAGTAGCAGAGTCCTTCTCAGGACTATTGTTGCTATATACAGGCAGGGTATAGCCAGGTCGGAATACAGGCTAGTGACCAGAAGAGTCCTTGTCAGGACTATTGTAGCAGTATACAGGCAGGCAGGCAGGGTAGTGGTGACCGTATACCAGCCTTCATCATATCTGGGGCTGGTGTACACAGTGTAAAACAGTCCAGATAGTGTCAGACTTCTCAGTAATTGTCGCTCCTAAAAACCAGTTAGGTTCTTATTGCGTCCGTGCTTGCATTTAAAAACAGCACGTGTGTGGCAGTCAGTGGCAGCGTACAGGTGCGCGTTTTGCACAAACTATTATATAACGCACAAGTCTAGTGTATAATACACGTCAGTCAGCAGTGTCTGATAGTGTCAGACTTCTCAGTAATTGTCGCTCCTAAAAACCAGTTAGGTTCTTATTGCGTCCGTGCTTGCATTTAAAAACAGCACGTGTGTGGCAGTCGGTGGCAGGGTACAGGTGCGCGTTTTGCACAAACTATTATATAACGCACAAGTCTAGTGTATAAAACACGTCAGTCAGCAGTGTCTGATAGTGTCAGACTTCTCAGTAATTGTCGCTCCTAAAAACCAGTTAGGTTCTTATTGCGTCCGTGCTTGCATTTAAAAACAGCACGTGTGTGGCAGTCGGTGGCAGGGTACAGGTGCGCGTTTTGCACAAACTATTATATAACGCACAAGTCTAGTGTATAATACACGTCAGTCAGCAGTGTCTGATAGTGTCAGACTTCTCAGTAATTGTCGCTCCTAAAAACCAGTTAGGTTCTTATTGCGTCCGTGCTTGCATTTAAAAACAGCACGTGTGTGGCAGTCAGTGGCAGCGTACAGGTGCGCGTTTTGCACAAACTATTATATAACGCACAAGTCTAGTGTATAAAACACGTCAGTCAGCAGTGTCTGATAGTGTCAGACTTCTCAGTAATTGTCGCTCCTAAAAACCAGTTAGGTTCTTATTGCGTCCGTGCTTGCATTTAAAAACAGCACGTGTGTGGCAGTCGGTGGCAGGGTACAGGTGCGCGTTTTGCACAAAATATTATATAACGCACAAGTCTAGTGTATAATACACGTCAGTCAGCAGTGTCTGATAGTGTCAGACTTCTCAGTAATTGTCGCTCCTAAAAACCAGTTAGGTTCTTATTGCGTCCGTGCTTGCATTTAAAAACAGCACGTGTGTGGCAGTCAGTGGCAGCGTACAGGTGCGCGTTTTGCACAAACTATTATATAACGCACAAGTCTAGTGTATAATACACGTCAGTCAGCAGTGTCTGATAGTGTCAGACTTCTCAGTAATTGTCGCTCCTAAAAACCAGTTAGGTTCTTATTGCGTCCGTGCTTGCATTTAAAAACAGCACGTGTGTGGCAGTCAGTGGCAGCGTACAGGTGCGCGTTTTGCACAAACTATTATATAACGCACAAGTCTAGTGTATAATACACGTCAGTCAGCAGTGTCTGATAGTGTCAGACTTCTCAGTAATTGTCGCTCCTAAAAACCAGTTAGGTTCTTATTGCGTCCGTGCTTGCATTTAAAAACAGCACGTGTGTGGCAGTCGGTGGCAGGGTACAGGTGCGCGTTTTGCACAAACTATTATATAACGCACAAGTCTAGTGTATAAAACATGTCAGTCAGCAGTGTCTGATAGTGTCAGACTTCTCAGTAATTGTCGCTCCTAAAAACCAGTTAGGTTCTTATTGCGTCCGTGCTTGCATTTAAAAACAGCACGTGTGTGGCAGTCAGTGGCAGCGTACAGGTGCGCGTTTTGCACAAACTATTATATAACGCACAAGTCTAGTGTATAATACACGTCAGTCAGCAGTGTCTGATAGTGTCAGACTTCTCAGTAATTGTCGCTCCTAAAAACCAGTTAGGTTCTTATTGCGTCCGTGCTTGCATTTAAAAACAGCACGTGTGTGGCAGTCGGTGGCAGGGTACAGGTGCGCGTTTTGCACAAACTATTATATAACGCACAAGTCTAGTGTATAATACACGTCAGTCAGCAGTGTCTGATAGTGTCAGACTTCTCAGTAATTGTCGCTCCTAAAAACCAGTTAGGTTCTTATTGCGTCCGTGCTTGCATTTAAAAACAGCACGTGTGTGGCAGTCGGTGGCAGCGTACAGGTGCGGGTTTTGCACAAACTATTATATAACGCACAAGTCTAGTGTATAATACACGTCAGTCAGCAGTGTCTGATAGTGTCAGACTTCTCAGTAATTGTCGCTCCTAAAAACCAGTTAGGTTCTTATTGCGTCCGTGCTTGCATTTAAAAACAGCACGTGTGTGGCAGTCAGTGGCAGCGTACAGGTGCGCGTTTTGCACAAACTATTATATAACGCACAAGTCTAGTGTATAATACACGTCAGTCAGCAGTGTCTGATAGTGTCAGACTTCTCAGTAATTGTCGCTCCTAAAAACCAGTTAGGTTCTTATTGCGTCCGTGCTTGCATTTAAAAACAGCATGTGTGTGGCAGTCGGTGGCAGCGTCAGGCTCCATATTGTCCCTGGATAGAGACGTGCATGATGGCCTGTAAACATGAAGTGCCCATTGTAAGTAAGTGGGTCTATTGTAGTATAGCCCTTAGGCAGGGCAGCCAAAAATTGGGAGGCTCCACGTTGTCCCTGGATAGAGACGTGCATGAGGGCCTGTAAACCTGAAGTGCCCATTGTAAGGAAGTGGGTCTATTGTAGTATAGCCCTTAGGCAGGGCAGCCAAAAATTGGGAGGCTCCACGTTGTCCCTGGGTAGAGACGTGCATGAGGGCCTCAAAACATTGTTCCCATTGCAAAGGAGCGGGTCTCCTGTCGTTGTAATGTCCATTCTGCAAAGAATGGGCGAAAAAATTTACCACTGGGCGTATACCTGAAACAAAGGCCTAAGTATTGCAATTTGTAACGGTCATCATCATGGTGGCGCATGAGGAGAAGGAGGAGCAGTCCAGCGATTATCCAAAGTCCAGAAGTGTGTACCCATGGGTGAGTGGAGGTACATGGCAAACTTTAAATTCCGCTCTCATTTGCTGTTGGTGTGGTGAAGTCTGGCCCAATCCAACCCTTGTTCATCTTGATCAGAGTCAGCCTGTCAGCATTTTCAGTTGACAGGCGGGTGCGTTTATCTGTAATGATTCCACCTGCGGCACTAAAAACACGCTCTGACAAAACGCTAGCAGCAGGGCAGGCCAGGACTTCCAAGGCGTAGAGAGCCAATTCATGCCACGTGTCCAGCTTGGATACCCAATAATTGTAAGGCACAGAGGAATGTCGGAGTACAGTTGTTCGATCTGCAAGGTACTCCTTCAGCATCTGGGCAAACTTAGGATTTCTTGTGGCACTACCCCCGCACCTCAGGGGCTGTGGTACGTGAGGGGCTGAGAAAACTGTCCCACATCTTAAAGACTGTTCCCCTACCTCTGGCGGATTGGACTTGTGCCTCTCTCGGCTGTACGCCTCGGTTGTCCACTGATTCATGACCTATGCCGCTAGCGTTTTGTGAGGGGAATGCTTTGCCTACTTCCGTGACTATGGCCTTCTGGAACTGCTGCATTTTGCCTGACCTCTCCGCCTCGGGAATAAGAGACATAAAGTTCTCCTTTTAGCGTGGGTCTAACAGTGTTACCAACCAGTAATGATTGTCGGCCAAGATGTTCTTAACGCGAGGGTCACGAGACAGGCAGCTTACCATAAAGTCAGCCATGTGTGCCAGACTCTTAACAGCCATCACTTCAGTATCCTGACCAACACGATGACTGAACATGCTGTCCTCCTCCTCCTCCTCATCATCTACCCTGTCCTCTGGCCAGCCACGCTGAACCGAGGATATGACTGCATGTCATATCCTCAATTTGGCCAGAGAGTTGCTCCATGTCTTCATCCTCCTCCTCGTCATAGTCCTCCACTGCACGTTGTGATGAGACGAGGCTGGGCTGTGTGTTATCATCACCCACACCCACTACTGTTTCTTGCTCAAACTCATCGCGCTCCGCCTGCAATGCATCATGGTTGTTTTTTGAGCAGAGACCATTTTAGAAGGCAGAGAAGCGGTATGGTGACGCTAATAATGTCGTCATCGCCGCTCACCATCTTGGTGGAGTCCTCAAAGTTTTGGCGGATGGTGCATAGGTCGGACATCTATCTCCACTCCTCAGGTGTTATGTGTGGAGTTTGACCCATTTCCCGACGGCTTAGGTGATGCAGGTACTCAACAACTGCCCTCTTCTGCTCACATATCCTGACCAACTTGTGCAGAGTTGAATTCCAACGCGTGGGGACATCACACACCAGTCTGTGTGCCGGAAGATGCAAACGGCGTCTTAAGCCGGCAAGGCCGGCTGAAGCAGTAGGTGACTTTCGAAAATGTGCAGACAGGCGGCGAACTTTTACCAGCAGATCAGACAGCTCTGAGTATGACTTTAGAAACCGCTGAACCACGAGGTTGAGCACATGGGCCACGCATGGAACATGTGTCAGCTGGCCTCGCCTCAAAGCCGCCACCAGGTTCCGGCCATTGTCACACACGACCTTTCCTGGCTTTAGGTTCAGAGTTGTGAGCCAGTGATCTGCCTGCTGTTTCAGAGCTGTCCACACCTCTTCTGCATTGTGGGGTTTGTCACCTATGCAGATTAGCTTCAGCACTGCCTGTTGCCGCTTCGCCGAGGCAGTGCTGCAGTGCTTCTGTGTCGCCCTGGACAAGCCAGGGGCCACAGAGCACAACACTTAAACACCCCACACTCCCTGCAGGCATATCATAGTCAAAACACAAAATCCTTGTTGCCTTCCCCAGGGGCTGTTGTCCACACCAGGGTGTGGAGCCAGGCGGTTGGTCTCCACCCACCGAGGAGGAGGGAAAACACAGGCAGTGAGAGTTAAGCTAAGGAAGTGGAAGGAGGAAAGTAGTAGAGAGGAGAAAAGTGACAGCAAAGAGCCTGAAGTTGGTCCGGGTGTGTGGCCCGGACAGGACAGCAAGGTTGGCAGGATGTGGTGACCGTCTGCAGTGGAGGCCGATTGGAGTCTGCCGTAAGGACCGTGGACGGGTGGTGACCCGGCCGTACCGGACCGGTATACAAAGAGAAGCCAGCACCATTGGCAGAGGACTTTCGGATCCCGGCAAGGCTTGGTGTCGCCGTGAATTTGCCAAATCCGTTAGTGAAGGGGACCTCAGGGTTTCCAAACAGCCAAGTCCAGATAGAAGGCAACCGTACAACCGTGAAGGGGAGACACAGCCACCGCCAAGGGCAACCGTCTCCCAGTGCCATCGCCTGTGGGCAAAAGGGGCTCCTCCGGCCCATATCCAGGTCAGGGAGCGGGTTACCGTTGGGAAACCATCACTACCAACACTTAACTTAGGTGCAGGGAGAGACAGTCATCACTAACCTGCAGGGAGGAACAACCGCAGCCGTCCGAGTGACCCGTCCATCCAGCCACTTGTTTTACCGTGAACTGTGTCATCATCATTGGGCTGAGTGAGTACCTCCGTGCCGTGCGGCACAGCGCTGCCCCTGCGACCCTGCACTTCATCAGGCCCCGCAACCCGCCTGTCATCCATCTCTACCCCATCACCAGGCCCCGGGACAACCAACCCCCCTACCCACGGAGGGGAGAAATAACAACAAAGCTGCTCCCTGTCACAGGCTCCCGGGATCCCCGTCCAGAGCAGCGGTGGTGTCCACACAATCACCACAACCGTGGGTGGCGTCACGGACAATATCCCCAAAACCCAAACCACCCCTTTTCACTCACGGGCGAGTAGCGCCGCTCGAGTCCCCGGGATCCGGCCATCGCTCGAGCCAACGAGCAGCAGCAGCCGTAGAGCTGCGTCAGCCGGACCCGAGCAGTGGGAGAGCGCACCGTCCCCTCCTCCGCCCGCGACACTTCCAGCTTGGGACTGGTGTGGAGGGTAAAGTGGATCAGGATGCGCAGGAGGAGGAGGAGGCTGAGGAGCATGACATTCCGGAGCTGTAGAGTGTGTGTGAAACCCTGACTGAGGTAGGGCCTGCAAAACTTGGTGTGTGAAGGACGTGTTCCGTCCCTCGCTCAGACTGGGTCCCAGCTTGCACAATATTAACCCAGTGTGACGTCAACGAGATGTAGCGGCCTTGCCCACATGCACTTGTCCACGTGTCTGTGGTTAGGTGGACTTTGGCTGAAACAGCGTTGTTCAGGGCACGTGTGATGTTTTGTGACACGTGGTTAGTTATGCAATGCGGGGACGGCACACCGGGAGAAATAGTGGCGGCTGTGGACCGAGTAACGTGGGACAGCTGCCACCATCAGGTCGCGGAATGCTTCTGTCTCAACCAGCCTAAAAGGCAACATTTCCAGCGCAAGCAGTCGCGAAATGTTAGCATTTAGAACTGTGGCATGTGGGGTGTTGGCAGTGTATTTGCGCCTGCGTTCAAAGGTTTGCTGAATGGATAACTGAACGTTGCGCTGGGACAAGGACGTGCTTGATGATGGTGTTCTTTCTGCGTAGGCAACTGCAGGTGCAGGAGTGGAGGAGGCTTGTTCGCAGGCAGCATGGACAGGGGATTGGCTCGCATGCACAACCAGCGAAGACGTAGCAGTGACATCAGCAAGCACTGCTCCTCGACTCTGTTGTACTTCCCACAAAGTCGGGTGCTTGGCTGACATGTGCCTGATCATGCTGGTGGTGGTCAGGCTGCTAGTTTTGGTACCCCTGCTGATGCTGGCATGGCAGGTGTTGCAAATGGCCTTTTTAGAATCATCTGGAGCCAACTTAAAAAACTGCCAGTGTCAGAGTTCCGGGTTTTCCAGTTTTCTTTTGAAAGAGCTTGCCCTTTGTTAACATGGAGTTTTCTGTTCTGTTGCCCTACTTCCTGTCCATCTGTTTAAAAGCCGCCCCTAAAGCTTAGTCCAGTGCCTGAGTATACTGCTTCCTGTGTGCTCCTGCCCTGCTGCTTTTGGTTCCTGATTGTTATTCGGATCCTCTTGGAAAACAACCGACACCGACTCTGGACTTCATCTGGTATCATCTAGCTGTGCCTGGACTCCGTTTGCCGTCTTTGGTCGGCACTTCTGCCCGGTTCCTTCCGTTTAATACCACTCTGGACTCACATCACGTACGGACATTTTTCAACTTACCTATTGCCCTTTTGTGTCCCGGCTGCTGCGCATTTAGGGCTTCTGGGGTGATTGCCAGACAGTCCCTGTATAGGGGTTCGCTCTTGGTGGTCTCCCTGGGGGAGTCCGGTGCGCGGTCCCGGGAATTCCCTTTCGCTCAGTCCCTGGAAGGTATTTCCTGTATTTATGTTCTACTGTGTTTTTGTTCCGTTTATGTACATATTTGCTGGTTGCATATTATAAACGTCTTGCACCAAGAACTCGTCTCTGGTTGTCATTGCCCTAACGCAATCGAAATCCTCAATACATACAATAGTATTACAGCCAGACTCGGGAAGACCTAACATTTGTACAGGCACCTTGTGTCGTGTTGTTCCGGGGAACAGTTGCCTGACGTCTGCCTGGGGCCACCACTCTGCTTCTTACTGCCTGTTGTGATGCTACGCATCCCTCCCCCTGTGCACTGCTGTCCTCGCTCTGCATATCTTCCTGCCAGGTTGGGTCAGTTACTGGATCATCCACCACGTCGTCTTCCTCTTCCGCACCCTGCTCCTCCTCCTGACTTCCTGACAATTGTGTCTCATCATCGTCCACCCCTTGTTGAGACACGTTGCCAACTTCGTGAGAACGTGGCTGCTCAAATATTTGGGCATCTGTACATACAATCTCGTCATGGCCCACTTCAACAGGAGCTGGCGAGAGGCCAGAATTTGTGAATGGAAACGTGAACGAACAGCTCTTCCGAGTGTCCAAGTGTGGGATCAGTAATGTCCGTGGACGTGTACTCGGCCTGGTGGTAGGAAGGAGGATCAGGTTCTGAAATGTGCGGTGCAGTATCACGGCTACTGACACTTGACCGTGTGGAAGACAGAGTGTTTGTGGTGGTGCCAATCTGACTGGAAGCATTATCCGCTATCCAACTAACAACCTGTTGACACTGGTCTTGGTTCAAGAGCGGTGTACTGCTGCGGTCCCCAAGAATTTGGGACAGGACGTGCGAGCGACTAGATGTGGCCCTTTGTTGTGGCGAAATTAGAGCTTGCACACAACCTCGGTCTCTGCCTGCACCACCATCACGTCCACTTCCTTGTTCGTTGACAACGCCCTTGCGCATTTTGCAATGCTGTGCTGATGTGTATTCACTAGACTTGTGCGTTATATCCAAGTTTTTGCAAAACTCACACAAATGCAGCGGAAAGCTGCCACCAACAGGCACACACGTGCGGTTTTTAAATGCAAGCACGGAGGCACTAAGAACCTAACAGGTCTCTATCAAGGGACAACGTGGAGCCTCCCAATTTTTGGCTGCCCTGCCTAAGGGCTATACTACAATAGACCCACTTCCTTACAATGGGCTCTTCAGGTTTACAGGCCATCATGCACGTCTCTATCCAGGGACAATGTGGAGCCTCCCAATTTTTGGCTGCCCTGCCTAAGGGCTATACTACAATAGACCCACTTCCTTACAATTGGCACTTCAGGTTTACAGGCCCTCATGCACGTCTCTATCCAGGGACAACGTGGAGCCTCCCAATTTTTGGCTGCCCTGCCTAAGGGCTATACTATAATACACCCACTTCCTTACAATGGGCACTTCAGGTTTACAGGCCCTCATGCACGTCTCTATCCAGGGACAACGTGGAGCCTCCCAATTTTTGGCTGCCCTGCCTAAGGGCTATACTACAATAAACCCACTTCCTTACAATGGGCACTTCAGGTTTACAGGCCCTCATGCACGTCTCTATCCAGGGACAACGTGGAGCCTCCCAATTTTTGGCTGCCCTGCCTAAGGGCTATACTACAATAGACCCACTTCCTTACAATGGGCACTTCAGGTTTACAGGCCATCATGCACGTCTCTATCCAGGGACAATGTGGAGCCTCCCAATTTTTGGCTGCCCTGCCTAAGGGCTATACTACAATAGACCCACTTCCTTACAATGGGCACTTCAGGTTTACAGGCCCTCATGCACGTCTCTATCCAGGGACAACGTGGAGCCTCCCAATTTTTGGCTGCCCTGCCTAAGGGCTATACTATAATACACCCACTTCCTTACAATGGGCACTTCAGGTTTACAGGCCCTCATGCACGTCTCTATCCAGGGACAACGTGGAGCCTCCCAATTTTTGGCTGCCCTGCCTAAGGGCTATACTACAATAGACCCACTTCCTTACAATGGGCACTTCAGGTTTACAGGCCCTCATGCACGTCTCTATCCAGGGACAACGTGGAGCCTCCCAATTTTTGGCTGCCCTGCCTAAGGGCTATACTACAATAGACCCACTTCCTTACAATGGGCACTTCAGGTTTACAGGCCATCATGCACGTCTCTATCCAGGGACAATGTGGAGCCTCCCAATTTTTGGCTGCCCTGCCTAAGGGCTATACTACAATAGACCCACTTCCTTACAATGGGCACTTCAGGTTTACAGGCCCTCATGCACGTCTCTATCCAGGGACAACGTGGAGCCTCCCAATTTTTGGCTGCCCTGCCTAAGGGCTATACTATAATACACCCACTTCCTTACAATGGGCACTTCAGGTTTACAGGCCCTCATGCACGTCTCTATCCAGGGACAACGTGGAGCCTCCCAATTTTTGGCTGCCCTGCCTAAGGGCTATACTATAATACACCCACTTCCTTACAATGGGCACTTCAGGTTTACAGGCCCTCATGCACGTCTCTATCCAGGGACAACGTGGAGCCTCCCAATTTTTGGCTGCCCTGCCTAAGGGCTATACTACAATAGACCCACTTCCTTACAATGGGCACTTCAGGTTTACAGGCCCTCATGCACGTCTCTATCCAGGGACAACGTGGAGCCTCCCAATTTTTGGCTGCCCTGCCTAAGGGCTATACTATAATACACCCACTTCCTTACAATGGGCACTTCAGGTTTACAGGCCCTCATGCACGTCTCTATCCAGGGACAACGTGGAGCCTCCCAATTTTTGGCTGCCCTGGCAAAGGAAAATACTACAAAGACTCACTTCCTCAAAATGGGCACATTAGACTCAAGAGGCCTTCATGTACGTCTCTTCTCAGGGACATCGGAGTGCCACACAATGTTTTCACGTAAAATCTTTCATGTATTAATCTCAAAAAGTAACATACACCAGCTCTATCTCACTATTGGGTATGTGCCCTTAACATTTCCGCCATGAAAAATCATTTTGGGGTCATTTTGGAAGGTTTTCTGGTGAGTCCGTAAAAATGGCGTAAAACGCGGACAAAATTGTTCACAGCTGTGACTTTTGAGTGATAAATGCTTCAAGGGGTCTTCCCCATGCTGTTGCCATGTCATTTGAGCACTCTTCTGAGACTTTTGTGCCATTTTTAGGGTTTCTCCATGCTGCCGGGGGGTCATTTCACAAAAATACTCGGGTCTCCCATAGGATAACATTGGGCTCGTTGCTCGGCCCGAGTACACGAGTATCTTGGGAGGCTCGGCCCGAGCTTCGAGCACCCGAGCTTTTTAGTACTCGCTCATCACTAGTTAACATGTCACCCACTCAAGGTAGTGGTTCAGCAGTTGTGAATGTGGTGGTGGGGGCAAGTGAGGAAAAGTCTGAGGGTGTGAATATTGGTGAGGGTGCTGGTATGATGGCTGGTGAGATGGAGGTAGGTAATGATATTGAGGTAATTACTGGTCCAGTTGTCCCCCCCGGTGGTGGCAGCACCTGTCAGGAGTTATGCCAGTGTCACCGCTGGGGGAACCAGGGCGTCCTCCTTGTCTCCGGCCTCTGTGGACGGCATATTGCAACTGCGCCTCCTGGAGGCTCTAAAGAGGGGTGAGAGATCACTAAATGTAGAGGGTCAAGAAGTTGATCTATCCTTCTGGATAGAGAGGCATGGCCTCGGGGCCTTCCGAGAGCAAAGAGAGGGGGATACTGTGTGGTCCCTCCCGACAGCCGGGCCGGCCCGTGTGCGTAGGAATGTGGTCCATCTTCAGTGGAGGGGCAGTGATGCGTGTCTTCCACGGAAGAAAGTTGTGGAGCTCCTTCAAGGTGAATGACATCTATGCCTTCTTACATTTCTATGGCACGACCGAGTTTGATATCAGCTTTGTTCGGCCGGAGGGGCTTGAGCTCTTCTGGTCGAATTATGAGCTGGTAAAGAACGAGCCTGGCTGGCGAGACTTTGACGTTCAGGCGGTGTCTCGCCAAAACCAGGTCAAGAGAGTGACCGTGATGACTTGTAACGAGTCGCTCTCTTGTTTTGACATCATGACGTGGCTTAGTCGGTACGGGGAGGTGGTGGAAATGCCGAAGAAAAACCGAGACGAGTTTGGTATCTGGTCAGGGGCCTGGACGTTTATGGTAAAACTTAAGCGTTCAGGTGGTACGGTTGCCCACATCCCATCATCTGCCTTCCTGGGTAGGGATCGTATCCTGGTCCACTACCAGGGGCAACCGAAGCTCTGTCACAAGTGCGGCGACCCCACACACTTCAGTGCAAATTGCACTGTGCAGAAATGTGCATTGTGTGGGGATGTCGGCCATCTCGCCGCATCTTGTAAGGAGATTAGGTGCCACCTGTGTGGTGAGTTAGGTCATCCGTTCAGCCGTTGTCCTCGCTCCTTTGCTAATACAGTCAGGACCCCGGTGGGAGAAAGTCGAGAGGCAGATTCTGCTGGGGAAGGGACTGGCAGAGGTGAAGGAGCTGAGGGGCCAGGGAGGAAAAGCAGGCAAAAGACGCCTGCCCAGCTGAGGCGTCTAGATAAGCGCAGACAGGAGAGGCAGGTGGGCGAGCCCCGGCCAACTAGGGTGACCCCTGTCCTGGATGCCAGGCCTGCTGCTGAGGCCCCGAGGGACAATGAGTTGGATGAGGAGGCCAGGAGGATCCACAGGGAGGAAAATGCCACTTCCTCAGAATCCTCCCATTATGAAAGTATGGATGAGGATAATAGGCAGTGGCTACAGGAAAAGCGTAAGCGCGGCACCAGGAAAAAGAAAAACAAGGGAGATGTAACATCTTCCCGTGCTCTGACTAAGGTACCCAAGGAAGGTAAAGCCGACTCCCCTCTGGTGGGTCTCTCTAACCAGTTCCAAGCCCTTGAGGACACCTCTTCCTCTGAAGAGGAAGACGAGGGTGAGGTTCCGGCCTCGGCGGTGCTTATAGGAGGCGCCGAGTCTCCTTCTCCTGGGGATGCAAGGTCCACGGGGGGAGGGACTGGCCCAGAGTCCGGAGACGAGGACGATAATAGAAGCAAGAATGTGGGAATGGACGTATCTGTGTCCCTCAAGAGGGGGAAGGATTCTTCCTCGGAGGCAGAAGATAGGAAGGGGAGCGGGAAAAAGAAAGCCGTCTAACTCAATCACCAATGATTGCGGTACCCACTCCGTTGATGCTGGCGTCCATTAATGTCGCCAGCATTAAGTCAAATACGGCTAGATTTGCGGCCTTTGATTTTTTCAGCCGGGTTGAAGCTGACATTTTCTTTTTGCAAGAGACCAGGCTGTCAAACACACCGGAGGTGTTTAAAGCCAAAAGAGACTCGGGCCCTCTTATTGGTCTCTTGCAGCCGAGCCGTATAGCGGAGTGGCGGTCCTTTTTACCGCACCGGTAGAATGCCGACGGGTTATTGAGTTAGAAATGCGGAGGTGCCTGATCTTAGATGTCCTCCTGAAGGGACAGGAGCTCCGGCTCATTAATATCTATGGTCTCCAATCTAAGTGGGACCGGAAGTGTCTCTTTATGAGGATCAAGCCCTACCTTTTTACGAGTCGGCAGGTTGTCTTTGGAGGGGATTTCAACTCTGTCACGAGACCCCGGGATAGAGGAGGTGCCAAAGGCAAGCTGACTTATGATAGCGTCGCTCTTAATAGTATAGCTAGTGAGGCTCGCCTGGTGGATGTCCACATCCGGCACACCCCGGGCCACGAGGGGTTCACCTATCATAGAGGTAATTGTAGGTCCAGAATAGACAGGTTTTATTTAAAGGAGGAAGCCGTCTCTTCAGCAGTATCTGTTGTTGAGGTGGAGTTCTCCGACCACTGTTTAATTTTGTTTTCTCTGAATGTTACAGAGACCCCCCGGATGGGAAGAGGCTTTTGGAGGCTGAATTCGTCTCTCTTGGAAGAAGCGGAGATAAGACAGTCCTTTGAGGATTTTCTTCAGAGCCAGGTACCCTTACTGGATCTTTGTAGTAGTAAGTCAGAGTGGTGGGAGATGTTCAAGGAAAGGGTGTCAAGATTCTTCCGTCAGCTCTCGAGCCTCAGGAGTCTGGACAGGTACCGCCTGTACCAGGGCCTGAGGAGGAAACTCGAGCATCTTGTCTCAGCTGGAGGTAGCCGCGAGGAGATCTCCAGAGTGAAATCTTTGCTGAGGAGGTGTCAGTATGATAGGCACGCATCTTTGGTTTTTGAGAGGGATTATGGGAAATACCACTCGCCCGACCCTTACAGGAACTGCAAGATGTCAGTGAATAGTAAAGTTGTCACAGGACTGATTGACAGTACAGGGTCCCTGAAGAGATCCAGATCAGGGATCCTGGAGGTCGTCAGATCCTTCTACTCGCACCTCTTGGGGAAGAGGGATCTAGACTGGGATGAGATGTCGGCTTTCCTGGCTGAAGCTGTCCCCGACTCAGGGGTAGACCCTTCTCTTGATGTTTTGACGGAGCTGATCACGGAAGACGAAGTTAGGTTGGCGATTGAAGGGCTAGCCCTAAAGAAATCGCCAGGTCCAGATGGCTTAACATCTGAGTTCTACAAGACCTTTAAGGACGCCTTGGTTCCCCTCTTGACTGAGGTATTCAATGAGTGTCTTTCCTTGGGCACTCTGCCAAAGTCAATGAGGAGGTCTGCCCTGATCATCTTGTCAAAGGGTAAGGATCCGTCTTGCATTGAGAATTGGCGTCCCATAGCGCTTCTCAATGCAGACAGGAAGGTTTTGGCAAAGGTGCTATTTAATCAGCTGGTGAAGTTTGCACCCCAGCTCCTTTCAGGGGCCCAGCATTGCTCTGTTCCGGGCCGCAGTACATTTAGTGCTGTGCTCTGTGTCCGAGAGGCAGTGGAGCAGGGTAGGGCTGACCACTGGAAGGGGTACATGCTGTCCCTGGATCAGGCAAAAGCGTTTGATCGGGTTAATCATGAGTATCTCTGGTCTGTCCTTCTGAGGTATGGCCTGCCGGGGAGGTTTGTTGATTGGCTTAAGACCTTGTACGCTGGGGCAGAGAGTTTCCCGCTTGTGAACGGTTGGATTGGCAGCTCTTTTGAGGTTGGTTCTGGTGTTCGCCAGGGTTGTCCCTTAAGCCCCCTGCTGTATGTGTTTGCGATTGATCCTTTCCTTCGGAGGGTGGAGAGTGGACCGTTGGCAGGGGTCGAGATGGACCGGACGGCACTGGAATCCACTCTAAGGGTGGTGGCGTATGCTGATGGCGACACCATTTTTGTTTCCTCGGATGGGGAGACAGAGTGGCTGATGTCAGAGGTAGATCGCTACTCTGAGGCATCTGGGTCCAAGATCAACCGGGATAAGTGTGAGAGTCTCTGGTTGGGAGGAGGAGATCCTGGTTTTGATCTCTCGGACACCCTTCCAGGACCCAAAGTCTCTTCAAAAGTTCTTGGCATCGAATTTGGCCAGGGGGATTACCCCAAACAAAATTGGGAAAGCAGGCTAGAGATCGCCACTCAGAAGGTCAACCAATGGAAGGGTTGGTCTTTGACGCTAAGGGAAAGGGTAAACCTGATCAAAACTTACCTGCTCCCTTTACTCATCTATCTGGGCAGCGTGTGCATCTTGCCGGAGCCTCTCTGGACTCGGATCTACAGTTTGTTCTTCCAGATGTTATGGGGGAATAGACTGAACCTGATCAAGAGGAAGGTTACTTACCGTACGAGGAGACTAGGAGGGTTGGGTATGGTCAACCCTGTGGTATTCCTTGTGAATACCTTCATTAAGATCAATATTGCAAACCTCTGGAAAGAGAGGGCTCCTCCGTGGGTATTCTCCTGTGGGGGATGGTTTCAGCCTTTCTTCCAGGAATGGGAGACAGGAGGGCAAGTGAAGGATCTTTGCACACCGCATGGACATCTTCCGGCTTATGCTACCCTGGTTCTGAAGGTAATTCGCCGGTGGGGTCTGGGAATGTGGGAGATTAGGACTCTGCCAAGGAAGCTCCTTGACAAAAGGGTTCTGTTGACCCATTTACAGAGGCCTCTGGCGCTCAGAGACTGCCCAAGTCGGGATTTTGGGGTGGGTTTGCATCTTTTAAATTCTATCAGAATCCCCTCGAAGTTTTGGGACTTGGCTTGGTGCTGCTTCCATGGGAAATTGTGTGTGAGGGACAATCTGAAGTGTAGGAGCTCTGAGGATAGGAATTGTCCTCGAGAGCAGTGTGGTACTGTGCTGGAAAGCATGGACCATTTCCTGCTTCGTTGTCCCTTTAACACAGAGGTATACAACAGGGTGGGCGCCTCCATTGGCTGGCCTCGGCTGGCCGGTCTCTCCTATTCGGAATGGGCCTATGGAGCATTCGGAGACCTGGGTAGTCGGGACCGCTGCACTTTATTTCTAGTTAGCGTAGTGGTTAGGTATCACACGTGGAACGCACGGTGCTTAGTATCGACGCAACGGAAAATCCTCCTAGTGGATGATGTGTTTAGGACCATACTCGGTGACCTGGTGAAGGTGCGCTCTCTGGAGTATGAGAGACTGGGCGCGCGGAGGGCGGCTCTCCTCTGGAGGGGCTTTTCTTTTAGTGTGCCTTAGTCTACTCCTCTCCTTTCCTGGTGGTGGGCTGCAGCTGACACCCTAGATTTTTGTTTTGATCAGTATACAGTGATGTAGGGCTGCAGGCGCCGAACCTGGGCTTTGTTGATTATGTTTGTTTTGTTTGTTGATTTGTTGTTTTTTGTATATATTGTGTATATAGATAGGGGTGTAGGTGTTAGGTTGGGTGGTGGCAGGAGGGGGGAGGTGGGTGCATCTTTTTGGGACTTTGGGACATTGAGGTTTGGGTTACACACTGGCGCTGCCTGATCTGGTCCAGGGACGTTGGACATGGACTGAGGCATGAGACGCAGGACCAGCTCTCAGGTCGGCGCAGGGATGGTGGTCTGGAGTGTGGGGGGTTCGTTTATAGATTAGTTTTGTATATAGTCAGTATTGATTTTATTTATGTTTACGCGTGTGTATATATATAAAAAAAAAAATTGCCGGACAGGCTATTTATTTTCTTTCCTGTTTTATTATTTTTGCTATTTTCTTTGGCAGCTGGACCAGAAGTCAGTGATGTCATTAGTTATTATTGTGTATATATGAGGGTTGTATGTGATAATGTGTGTGGAGAGAGCGAGCGGCTGAACCAGAGCTCAGTTACATGGAGCTTTTCTGATTGATATTCTGTTATGTTTCTGTTATTGTTATGTTTTTTTACTTTTATAATAAAAGATGTACAGGATCAGTAATGTATGTACACAGTGACTGCACCAGTAAAATAGTGAGTGCAGCTCTGGAGCATAATACAGGAGGTAACTCAGGATCAGTACAGGATAAGTAATGTAATGTATGTATACAGTGACTGCACCAGCAGAATAGTGAGTGCAGCTCTGGAGTATAATACAGGATGTAACTCAGGATCAGTGCAGGATAAGTAATGTAATGTATGTGCACAGTGACTGCACCAGCAGAATAGTGAGTGCAGCTCTGGAGTATAATACAGGATGTAACTCAGGATCAGTGCAGGATAAGTAATGTAATGTATGTGCACAGTGACTGCAACAGCAGAATAGTGAGTGCAGCTCTGGAGTATAATACAGGATCAGTACAGGATCAGTAATATAATGTATGTACACAGTGACTGCACCTGCAGAATAGTGAGTTCAGCTTGTGACAACTAAGCATCTGGCCACTTTTGTGTGGGGTGAACTGTCCTTAAGTAGGCCAGACATATGTTTCCTTTGTTAAAAAAGGAGGTTAGCTATTGTGTCATGTCATACTGATCAGAGCCCTATTGTCCATAAATGTGGATTGCCTCAGTCTTTCTGACTACATAATTCAGAGGAAAGTTATGCAGTCGGGGTAAATTAGCAACCAATAAGAGAGCAGCCATCTCCACCAATTCTGTCAGAGATCTGAGGGGTATAAAAGGGCCTTGCTTCTGTCAACAGAGAGATATTATACATGACCTCAGCTGAGGAGCTTAAGTTCCATTTGCAGGATCACAGAACTACTTCACTTTGGTTATTCTAAATTACCTCAGTCAATGAGCTTGGGTTCCAGCTGTGGATCACAGAACGGTTTTACTGCGGATATTCTACATGACCTCAGTTTAGGAGCTATAGTTCCAGATAGAGGATCACAGAACTGCTTCAAGATTCATTCTACAGGATTTCAGCCTAAGATCAACGATTCCAGCTGAAAGATCACAGAACTGCTTCATTGCTCAATGCTAAGACCACATATTTGCTTGGAAAATCCAGGTTGGGATAACAGGGTCGCCTGGCTACATATCTTGCTGTGCTAGGTCAGCTTCCTTATATTGCTGCCATCTCCTCTTAGTGGGTGCCCATCAAAAGTGGGGTGGTGCTGTGTGTCTGAGATAGTTGGTTCTGGAACCGCCAAAGTCTTTAAGATTCTAATCCCTGGTGGGCCAGTGGAAAGGTGAGACCCTCTTGCTTGTACCATCTTGTGTTTTTGCTGTCAATCTACAATATGTTTTTGCCTATTGGTGAAGCAATAAAATCTTACCAATGTGTGGTTCCCTCATTGTGATGCAGTGTCCTGGTCCAACTCCAGACTTATTAGGTGTCATGGTGGTGTCAGGCTCTGTTCATTTGACGCCCTGGAATAGCCAGGTAGTCACAGATAGACACCTGTTACACCTCGTGGCTCTCCTGTGGCAAGGAATGAGACAGTCTCCTTGCCTGCCACGAGTGCTCCTCCTCAGCAGCGCCGAAGGTCTGCCAGACTGCGCAGAGTGCAGGAGAAACCTCCTCAGAGAGGCAGCACAAGGGTGACACCTAGTGGTACTCCTGTTGCAAGAAATGAGACGGTCTCCCATTCCTTTCCTGCCGCAGCTCCTCCTGCTCAGCAGCCTCGAAGGTCTGTGAGGTTGCGCAATGTGCAGAGGTTTGCTGCTCAGGGAAGCAGTGAGACTCCCGTTATCTCTACACATTGTGAGACCGAGGATCCCGCCTCTATTTCCAAGAGGCAGGAGGGTGAGCATGTGCTGTGCTTGGTGGATCCTGATTCGCCCACTGACGTCACACGGCTTGATGACAAGGCTGGTGACGTGGTGAATCCTGACTGGCCAGGCTGGGATGTCGTGGATCCTGATTGGGTCAAGTCCGTCATCTCCGCCTCGCGCCCGCCCTTGGCTGGAGCTACACCTCCTTAAAAGCTCCTCCTGCCATCATGGCGGCGCGCGACCGTCCTTCTATGTTTGGATGTCTGGCAGCGTGCTGCCACGCCACTGCTCAGGCATTATCTTCCTCTGTGGGCTTGGCCCTTGCTGCTTAGGCAGCCCCTGGTTTGCAGGCCGTGTCCCTGCCTTGCTGCTCCGGCAGTAGCTCCTTCTACAGGCCGTGTTCCTGTCCCAGGTGAGCTCCTCGAGTCTCCACTGGACTCACCTGGTTATTGAAAGCACACGTGCGTGGGCACCTCTGTGCTACCCTCGTGCCATATTCTCGTGACTTCCACTGGCACACGTGCGTGGGCACCTCTGTGCTTCCCCGTGCAACAGGTACACCGAGCCGTGTGATCCCTGCCATACAACCCACACGGGTTAGAGCAGACCGGTGTACATAGATCGTCTGTGACATTCCAGACGATCGCTAGCAGCAACCCGCTCACTCTTCACCCACCATAGCAGCGGTCCCTTACACCGCACAGTGGACCTTGACCGGCGGAAGCTGTCCATTCCCCATCTTGGCACGCTTCCCCGGGTCCCCCTCGTAACATTACGGTCGCGCCAAAGGTCTGGCTATGGCTGAAGAGCAGCAGCAGTTGCTGCGTTATGTGCAGCAGTTGGAATCACGTTTGGCAGCAGTGGAGCAGTCTTCCTCCGACAAGACTGCTCTGACAGTCGCCACCCAGGCGGCTACCCAGGCTGTGCTATTGGGCGGAAGGTCTCCTCGCCTTGCGCTTCCAGAGCGCTTTAGCGGGGACAGCTCCGAGTGCCGTGGGTTTATAAACCAAGTTACCACCTACTTAGAGCTGTCCGCGAATCTTTACGCTACCGAGAAGGCGAAGGTAGCCTTCGTCCAGTCCCTGCTCACAGGGAGAGCGCTGAAGTGGTCTACGCCGTTGTGGGAGCGCGGAGATCGGGTGGTGACTAACTTAGCATCTTATCTTGGGGCCATGAGAATGGTGTTCCTCGGGCCTCAAGTCACCCACGACTCCGCGCTGCGCCTCCTACGACTTCGGCAAGGGTCCACTTCAGTCGGGGACTTTGCCGTACACTTTAGGACACTTGCCGCAGAGCTGGACTGGCCCGATAAGGTCCTTGTCCCTGTGTTCTGGGAGGGCCTGGCAGGGTTCGTCAAAGACGCACTGGCCACGCGTGAGGTGCCTGCTACTTTAGAGTCCTTGATTGTGGTTGCCTCTCGCATAGACATCCGCCAGGCGGAGCGAAGGCTCGAGGTCTCTTCAGCACCCACGTCCTCACGGCCTAAAAAGCGTCTGGCTCCCGTCTTCCACCAGACAGGTCTCCCAGCCAGCTCTGTAGGCGACTCCGTGGAGTCAATGGAGGTGTCCAAAGCGGTCTCCTCTACCCCAGGTTCTCGGTCTGGTGTCATCTGCTTTTCCTGTGGGCAGAGGGGACACATAGCTACCCGATGTCCCAAACCGTCGGGAAAAGACAGCGTCTAGTTTCCATCAGAGGGGGGTTCCTAGACGCTGCTTCTCCCTCTAGGTTGACTATCAGCGCCCAGTTGCAGTTTGGCACTACTCTCTTCTCTGCTCTGGCCTGCCTGGACTCAGGCGCTGATGGCAATTTCATTTCGACCTCCCTGGCAACCCGATACTCAGTTCCCCTGGTTCTCTTGCCCAAGCCACTCAGGGTTCGGGTAGTCAATGGGTCCCTACTAGTCGATCCCATCACCCAGATCACCATCCCTCTCAGGATGGAAGTATCACCAGGACACCATGAGCAGGTGTCCTTCCTGGTGCTTCCAGGGGGGACGGATGAGATCCTACTGGGCCTCCCCTGGTTGAGACAGCATGCTCCTATACTCAACTGGGCAACAGGGGAGATCTCATCATGGGCAGGATCCTGTAGGGAGCACCTCGTGACTACCGAACCACCCGCTACCATTAGGTCGGTTGGGTCCTCAGGGAATACAGGGGAGCCAGGTTTACCGACACCTTATGAGGCCTACAGGGACGTCTTCTCCAAGAGGGCCGCAGATACCCTTCCTCCCCACCGGCCATACGATTGCCGAATAGACCTGAAGCCAGGCTCCGAGCCCCCTAGGGGCAGAGTGTATCCCCTCTCTGCTCCAGAGACGGAGGCTATGTCCAAATATATTCAGGACAGCCTGGCAAAAGGGTTCATTCGCAAGTCTATTTCACCGGCCGGTGCGGGGTTCTTCTTCGTGCAAAAGAAGGAAGGGGATCTACGCCCCTGTATCGATTACAGGGGATTAAATGCAATCACGATCAAAAACAAATACCCTTTGCCCCTCATTACGGAGTTATTTGATCGATTCCGCGGGGCAAAGATCTTCACGAAGCTGGATCTACGCGGGGCGTATAATCTAGTGCGAGTCCGAGAGGGCGATGAGTGGAAGACCGCCTTCAACACCAGGGACGGTCACTACGAGTATCTCGTAATGCCCTTCGGACTCTGCAATGCCCCCGCCGTATTTCAAGACTTTGTGAATGATGTTTTCCGGGATTTGTATCTTTCCGTGGTTGCATACCTGGATGATATCCTTATCTTCTCCCCCGATCTTGCCACCCATCGGAGGGATGTCATCCGAGTACTTAAGAGGCTCCGCACTCATTCGTTATATGCTAAGCTAGAAAAGTGCGTTTTTGAACGTGAATCCTTGCCGTTCCTGGGGTATATCGTGTCCAGTCAGGGGTTAGCAATGGATCCGGGGAAGTTGGAGACAGTGATGAAATGGCCTGAGCCCCGCTCGCTGAAAGCGATCCAGCGATTCTTGGGGTTTATCAATTATTATCGCCAGTTCATTCCCAACTTCTCGACGGTGGCAGCACCCATCATTGCCCTTACCCGCAAGGGCGCTAATCCCAAAGCATGGACACGGGAAACGGTAGAGGCATTTCACACTCTCAAAACTTACTTCTCCAGAGCTCCCATCCTTCATCGTCCAGACATCTCCAAACCCTTTCTACTAGAGGTAGACGCCTCTTCGGTCGGTGCTGGTGCAGTCCTGTACCAGAAAGACGAACGAGGAAGGAAGCATCCATGTTTCTTTTTCTCCAAAACCTTTTCTCCGGCCGAGAGGAACTACTCCATAGGGGATAGGGAGTTACTGGCGATAAAACTAGCATTCCAGGAATGGCGGCATCTCCTGGAGGGTGCGAAGCATCCATTTGAAGTATTTTCCGACCATAAAAATCTCACATACCTCCAGACAGCACAACGCCTGAACCCAAGGCAGGCCCGTTGGTCCTTGTTCTTCTCCCGGTTCCGCTTTATTATCCGCCACCTGGCCGGTGAGAAGAACGTACGGGCCGATGCCTTGTCACGTTGTATGGTTGTGTTGGAGGAGGACGAGGAGGAGCCTCGTCTTATACTACCCCCGGACAGCTTGAGGATGGTCACTCCCACTTCTTTGGACCAGGTGCCACCTGGCAAGACCCTCGTTCCCCCTGAACTACGGAATGAGGTGCTATCGTGGGCCCATGCCTCCAAGGTCGGGGGTCACTTTGGGGTCAAAAGGACCAGAGACCTTGTGACTAGGCACTATTGGTGGCCGAGACTACCCCAGGACATACAGGAGTATGTGGGAGCCTGTATGTCGTGTGCACGGAATAAGCCGTCCCGGCAGAGACCGGCAGGTCTTCTTCACCCACTGCCAGTGCCGGATCGTCCCTGGGAAGTGGTGGGAATGGACTTCCTGGGAGATCTGCCCAAGTCAGCAGGTCACAAGGTCGTATGGGTCATCACGGATCACTTCTCTAAAATGGTCCACTTGGTGCCTCTCCCACGACTCCCGACGTCACGTGCTCTCGCCACCTTATTCATTAGGCATGTATTTAGGCTGCATGGCATGCCTGACAAGGTGGTGAGCGACCGGGGTCCCCAGTTCGCGTCTCGCTTCTGGAGAGAGCTCTGTAAGCTCCTGCAGATAGAGCTGAACATCTCCTCCGCATACCATCCCGAAACCAATGGACTGGTAGAGAGGACCAATCAGACCTTGGTAACTTACCTCCGCCATTTTATCTCCGCGCACCACGACAACTGGGCTAACCTCCTTCCTTGGGCTGAATTTGCCATTAATAATTCGGTCCATGAATCCTCTGGTCAGACTCCGTTCCTGCTCAATAACGGACAACATCCCAGAATCCCGGTTCCTATGCCCATAACGTCACCCGATCCTAGAGTGGAGGATTGGGCGACCGAGGCCCGGGAGATCTGGGATAACACCCAAGAGGCCCTTAAGAGGGCTAAAGACCGGATGGTGACAACGGCTGATGAGCGCCGCCGCCCTGCACCATCCTTCGCCCCTGGTGACCTAGTGTGGCTGTCCTCTAAGAATGTTAACCTACGGGTACAGGCAGCCAAGTTCGCCCCTAGGTACCTGGGTCCGTTTAAAGTGCTAGAGCAGGTGAACCCGGTGGCATACCGACTCCAGCTCCCTCCACGCTGGGCTATAGCCAACACCTTTCACGTGTCCCTCCTGAAACCCGTACGACTTAATAAGTTCTCGGGGTCCCTGACGCCTCAAACTGACCCCGCGCCTGACGACTCTGAGGTGGCGAAGCTTGTGGAGACAAAAGTTATACGGGGCAGGAGGTACTACCTTGTGCAGTGGGTCGGCCGTGGTCCGGAGCATAGATCCTGGGAATTGGAGGATCATATCCACGCCCCGGGTTTGATAGCGGCCTTTGAGCATGGGCAGGGGGGGGGGCCTAGACGGGGGGGTAATGTTACACCTCGTGGCTCTCCTGTGGCAAGGAATGAGACAGTCTCCTTGCCTGCCACGAGTGCTCCTCCTCAGCAGCGCCGAAGGTCTGCCAGACTGCGCAGAGTGCAGGAGAAACCTCCTAAGAGAGGCAGCACAAGGGTGACACCTAGTGGTACTCCTGTTGCAAGAAATGAGACGGTCTCCCATTCCTTTCCTGCCGCAGCTCCTCCTGCTCAGCAGCCTCGAAGGTCTGTGAGGTTGCGCAATGTGCAGAGGTTTGCTGCTCAGGGAAGCAGTGAGACTCCCGTTATCTCTACACATTGTGAGACCGAGGATCCCGCCTCTATTTCCCAGAGGCAGGAGGGTGAGCATGTGCTGTGCTTGGTGGATCCTGATTCGCCCACTGACGTCACACGGCTTGATGACAAGGCTGGTGACGTGGTGAATCCTGACTGGCCAGGCTGGGATGTCGTGGATCCTGATTGGGTCAAGTCCGTCATCTCCGCCTCGCGCCCGCCCTTGGCTGGAGCTACACCTCCTTAAAAGCTCCTCCTGCCATCATGGCGGCGCGCGACCGTCCTTCTATGTTTGGATGTCTGGCAGCGTGCTGCCACGCCACTGCTCAGGCATTATCTTCCTCTGTGGGCTTGGCCCTTGCTGCTTAGGCAGCCCCTGGTTTGCAGGCCGTGTCCCTGCCTTGCTGCTCCGGCAGTAGCTCCTTCTACAGGCCGTGTTCCTGTCCCAGGTGAGCTCCTCGAGTCTCCACTGGACTCACCTGGTTATTGAAAGCACACGTGCGTGGGCACCTCTGTGCTACCCTCGTGCCATATTCTCGTGACTTCCACTGGCACACGTGCGTGGGCACCTCTGTGCTTCCCCGTGCAACAGGTACACCGAGCCGTGTGATCCCTGCCATACAACCCACACGGGTTAGAGCAGACCGGTGTACATAGATCGTCTGTGACATTCCAGACGATCGCTAGCAGCAACCCGCTCACTCTTCACCCACCATAGCAGCGGTCCCTTACACCGCACAGTGGACCTTGACCGGCGGAAGCTGTCCATTCCCCATCTTGGCACGCTTCCCCGGGTCCCCCTCGTAACAGACACCCGCACTACACCTGTCCCCCAAAAAGGTGTCATCAGCTAACCATTAAACCCTAGTCACCTCTCTCAGTGCTTGATGGACACACCAAGGGGCGGAGCCAGGCGGTTGTCCACGCCGACCGAGGAGTTCAGAGGGCCTGAGGCAGGAAAAACAAGTCAGTCAGTCAGTCAGTGAGTAGAGAGAGGAGTCTGACAGGCGCCGGGGTTGGAGTCCGGGCACCTTGGGCTAGGATAGGAGGCAAACGGTGGCCTTAGCCTGCAGGAGCTGGGAAGACAGCTTGGTGGAACCGTGGTGGACTGGGACAGGGTAGTGGCCCGCCGGTACCGACCCGGGGAACCGACTCGGAAACCGGAGCACACAGGGGGGTACTCAGACCCTGAAACGAGGTCCAGAATCCACTGGACTGAGTTAATTAACTGACTGCGGTCTGGACTATAGGTCCTTTCCCACCCAAGTCCCGACTGAAGAAAACAGCCGAACGAGGGGGATAGAAAGCCACCGCACAGGCAGAGAGATCCCATGGGCCAGCATCTGCGGGCAAAAGGGCTCTCCCGGCACCACAAAGTCGGGGAACGGACTGCCGTCGCTGAAGCGCAGGCAGCCCAAGTACACAACACGGTGCAGGAGAAAGGCCATGACCACCGAACCGGGTGGGGGATTAGAAGCAGCTGGCTGCGGGCACCGACCACCATCAACTTGGTTTACCAGAGACTTGTGTGTGTCAATAACAGTGAGTTCAACAGTGCCATCCGGCCGCGCACTGCCCTGCACCGCCCAGCTACCCCCAACGGGTCCTGGGGCCACCATCCCTGCCCACGGAGGGGTTAACAACTTGCTGCATAACATCTCTCCCGGGTGCTCTGTAACTGCAGCAGTGGTGTCTACCTTTGTGGCGTCACGAACTCAAGCGTGGCTCCGGCCGTGCACCTACCTAACCCCACCAAAAGCGCCAGCACCCCCTTTCAGATCGAAGTGACCCCGGGTCCGGAGGCGCTCGAGCCACCCACCAACGAGCCCGGATCCGAGCGGCTCGGCTGCAGCGGAGCGCGGGGCGGTACACATCGACTCTTCTGGCGTCACGAACAGGATACTTACCTATTCACTTACCTAGTGAAGTGAGCCTTGAAGTGAAGTCAGCGGTAATCTGTTGCGAAATTTTCGGAATCCGACAACTTGGCGCCATCTTTTGGTGTGAAGATTCCCGCTGGAGTCTTCTTCCCCGCAGAAAGGGCGCGAAAAACAAGCCCCGCCCCCTGGGAACGTGACCGTGCAGAAAAGCGAAAGGTCGAAAAGCGGAATTGACCGGCCAAAGAAGGGAGTGCCGCAAAAAGACCAAGGGGGAGCGGGTGAAGATCAGCGGCATGTAACTAACGCTGTGAAGTGCAGGGATGCCAGGGCTCTGCGACAACCCGTTCCTGGATACCAACGCGGCAGGATGTGTCAGAGTACGCAGGCCCAAACCCACTTCATGCTGGCGAAGTGGGCGTCGGAGATGAAGGGCATGGCTGCAGCTGTCCGGGCACGCGAAGTGGAGATGATCTCGGAGGAGCGGGTAAGCAGTGACCCGCGCCCCTATGTTCACCAGGAACCGGCCATCTCGGCTGAGGGACCCGGCCTGCTCCCGTCCACCACACAGTCTCCCTCGTCACCCGTGTCCGCAGCCACCACCCCGACCGACCCGCTGCCTCAGTCCGTGGCAGCGGAGCCCGTACCACCTATGGGGGAGGACCCAGCTACTGGGCCCTCAGGTCTTACTGTCACCATTGCTCCGGCACCGCCGACGGCATTCCATCCGGCCCCGAGCATGGCCGCAACAGAGATGACGACGGCTCCAGCAGTCTGCCCGGCCGCAACGGAGGCGATCCTCGACCAGAAGCCAGCACCGCAAGTCACGTTGACCGCTCCCACACACCTGGCCTCGGCTGAGACACGGCGGGGATGTAGCTGCCAAGCGGCAGAGCAAGCCACGTCACAGCGGGGTCCCTCATTACCGATGGTGCTGGTTGTAGCCGGCACGGAGGGACTCCGGCTGGGCCCGTCCCCCGCACAGACTGTCCCAGAGCAGGCAGCCGACGTTCCGTACTGGGAGTGGCAGCAACGGCAGCTGCGCCGCGAGATTGCTGTTTAAAGAAGAAGAGTGTTAAAAGGTAGCAGTTCCCGGCTACCATACTGCCAGTTTCCGTTGGGACCAAGTTAAGTTCCCGTTTCAAAAAGTTAAAAATAGAGACAAGGCCGAGAACTTGCAGGCCACCCAAAAACATTATTGGGCCTTCTAAATAATCCCTGGACCACTTTTTAATTGTCCTGCAGTCTCCGGAGAGGCTGGTTGGAGGAAGGGCCTGCGGCAGAGGAGGCTGAGGTCCCGTCACCATGCAAACCGGTGACTACCCTCCGGGTCAAGGGTCCCCTGGACGTGGGGGCCCTCTGAGAGACTGCCGGGTAAGGAACTTATTACCCGGCCCGTATGGGCAATACCCGGACCTGAACCCGACTCCTGGACTGGGAAAAGGGGTGCTGACCTGTTTTTAGAGGCAGCATCAAGGTTTAGGTTTGCTTGGATGGGCAAATGAAGGGACCCGGTCCCATCCCGTTCCCATTTAATAAAAATGTTTTATATATGTTTGCAACGTTAAAGAATAGTGCCTCCCGTCTCGGGATGAACCAGAAGTAATCATACCTGTAAATATGTTAGTATGCTTGTTAACTGTTTTTATCTTTTTCAGTTACAAAATAAACGGTGGTGGTCGGACAGCCCGCGGACGGTCTGTAGTTAACCAAGGGGGAGTGTGACGCCCTGGACTAGCCAGGTAGTCACAGATAGACCCCCGCACTACACCTGTCCCCCAAAAAGGTGTCATCAGCTAACCATTAAACCCTACTCACCTCTCTCAGTGCTTGATGGACACACCAAGGGGCGGAGCCAGGCGGTTGGCCACCAAGGAGTTCAGAGGGCCTGAAGTAGGAAAAACAAGTCAGTCAGTCAGTCAGTCAGTGAGTAGAAAGAGGAGTCTGACAGATGCCGGGGTTGGAGCCCGGGCACCTTGGGCTAGGAGGCAAACGGTGGCCTTAGCCTGCAGGAGCCGGGAAGACGGCTCAGTGGAACCGTGGTGGACCGGGACAGGGTAGTTGCCCACCGGTACCGACCCGAGGAACAGACTCGGAAACTGGAGCACACAGGGGGGTACTCAGACCCTGAAATGAGGTCCAGAATCCACTGGACTGAGTTAATTAACTGATTGCGGTCTGGACTATAGGTCCTTTCCCACCCAAGTCCCGACTGAAGAAAACAGCCCAACGAGGGGGATAGAAAGCCACCGCACAGGCAGAGAGATCCCACGGGCCAGCGTCTTTGGGCAAAAAAGCTCTCCCGGCATCCACAAAGTCAGGTAGCGGACTCCCATCGCTGAAGTGCAGGCAGCCCAAGTACACAACACAGTGCAGGAGAAAGGCCAAGACCACCGAACCGGGAGGGGGACCAGACACAGCCGGCTGTGGGCACCGACAACTATCAACTTGGTTTAACAGAGACTTGTGTGTGTCAATAACAGTGAATACAACAGTGCCATCCGGCTGCGCACCGCCCAGCTACCCCCAACGGGCCCCGGGGCCACCATCCCTGCCCACGGAGGGGTTAACATCTAGCTGCACTACCATCTCCCCAGGGTGCCCCATAACTGCAGCGGTGGTGTCTACCTTCACCACATACCGTGGGTGGCGTCACGAAACTCAAGCGCGGCTCCGGCTGTGCACCTACCTAACCCCCACCAAAAGCGCCAGCATCCCCTTTCAGAGCGAAGTGACCCCGGGTTCGGAGGCGCTCTAGCCACCCACCAACTAGCCCGGATCCGAGCTGCAGCCGAGCGCGGGGCAGTACATTCACACTACATAGCCTGAAAGGCAACCTGATGTCTCCTAGCTGTTCAGCCAGAGCTGGGTGTTGGCTGCTTAATGTGCTCTGTTCCTCAATCCTGCAGGAGTTAATTCCTGCTGACCAGGGAAACTCTGCTAAGAGCTCAGGTTACCAATTGCCAATCAAAGTCCTCTACTTCCTATATAAGATTCTGGATCTCAATACTCAGCACCGATTATAGCTTCAGCTTTAGCTCCAAGCGATTCTGGATTGATGGATGGAGGGTTGGCGATGCTACGGGCTCGGAGGAAGGAGTGTCGCAGCTCAGTAGGGTCAGTCATAATGCGGGCTCAGGGGTATCGTGGCGGACAGCACTGATCTGCCGGTACGCTGCGGGCTCCTTTATCTGCTCGTGGTTGATGCAATAGACTTCAAGAAAATGGCTGCAGAGGCGGCGCATGCGCAGATTGGTCTCCACGACCATTTTATTGAACTCCATTGCATCAATTGTCGGCAGTCCAATAGAGCCTACAGCGCGCCAGCAGATCAATGGTGCCTCCCGCCGCTATACCCCCAGGCCCACAGTAATCTCAGACCCTCTGTCCTGTGACCCTCCTGAGCCGCTCCACTGCAGGAACACTCTCCTTTAATCCAAGTCATCAGTATCGCCAACCCTGCACCACCACCGCCTTCCCAGTAAGGCATATCCGGATTATAAGACGGAAAAAACGGTAAGTAATGAAAAGTATTCAACTTTTTATTATATTATATATATATATATATATATATATATATATATATATTATAGAAAAACAATCTAAGCTCACTGCTCACTTTTGTATTCATCTCGTAACATCAATGTATGTAAGTTCTCTACAGCACCTATTCAATATAATCAGTAAATAGTTCTAAATGAATGACTCCACTTTCCATCAGTGCGATAATTATTAAATTCCTATGTAGCGCCCCTGAGACACTCAGGGCACTCTAGGGGATGCAGGACCTACCCCCTGGGACCTGGAGTACCAGTGCCGATACCACCAAAGCACAACCAAAATCCTAGTTCTCCACTCCACACCGGGCATAGAGGGTTAACTATGTAAGGGGATGGTCGCCATGGAAAGGAACAAGTCCCTGGGATTAGCCAGCCTAGTGGGAGGGGTCAGCAGTCAGTAGAGAGTCTAGAGTGTGCAGCACACAGGAGAGGTGTGCGGACGTGCCTGAGCTGGGTCCGTGTAACAGTGACCCGGGGGCACAGGAGAGAGGTTGCCAGGTCACTTACCGGAGATACCGCTGGGACCGGAGCACGCACAGGCACAGGGCCCTAGATCAGGCGCCAGTTCTACACGGCTTGATAAATACCTGCCCGGTGAGGACACCTTCACGGACTTCACCGAACCAAATAATCCGGGGGCATCAGCAGTAAACTAGGATCGGGGTCCGGACACTTACCTCCCCACGGGGTCCGCACTGCCCGCCATATGGAGAAGGAGACTGTACCTGAAAAGGGACAGTCGCGGCCCCCAAATGCTCCACGCTATGGTGACCCAACCAACAGAGAGTGCCAGGGACAGAGCAACCTGGGTCACTACCTTGGCCCTGATACTCCAAGAGACCTGGACCAGTAAACCAAGGGCCTGAGTGAGTAGAGACTATTAAAGACAACCTAGTGTGGTCTTCGTTATTGCCTCTTATACTCTCCCAGGCATGGCCCTACCTGAGTAGGGCCTAACACCATTGCTGCAATCACCACCAGCTCTGGGAGTACCCACATTTAGCAGTGGCGGTTCTCCATCATTAACCGCAACCCGCAGGTGGCATCACATGACATTAACTATTATCACCCCTGTAAATATTTCCCCCTTACAAAAGGGGCCCAGGGCACGGAACCGGGCAATGGCCACCAAAGTGACATTCCTAACGGTATATTCTGCCCGGGACCGAGTATCCCATTCCCTGGGCGCTACGCCTATCTAAACAAAATGATAACTATTACGTCAAATCAAATTGAATTCTGCGGTTTTGTATAATAAATGTCCTTGTAGAATCACTGGGATCGTTTCCACATAAAAACAACCAGTGATTTACCCTAAAGAATACCATTGGTCTTGGCGTTGGTTGGTTTTGCCACGCAAAATATCCTTTATTAACTGTGCTCATTTATAAGGGATCTATAAAGACGGCTGACAAGCTGCGGTTATATGTGCTTGTGCTGTGAACACTTAAAGGATTATTTTACATTTTTAATTCCATTATTTCCACTTCGTCAATTACACATATCCTGAACAATGAACATAAAACACTTAATAGTGTATAGTAAGCTTATATTTTTTCTCCACTCCTTGCAAAAAATTCCAGTAAGAATGTCAGAGGACTCATAATTACACCTCATTAAACTCTGAAATAATAATTTACAAGTATATTTAATATATTTGGCTTATGTTTATATCCAGCAATAAAAAATAAAAAAAAAATAGTAAAAAAAGAAAAAACTGTCATATGGCATTGTTCCCGGCGGTCACTGTGGTGCAATAAACTTTTTGTCAATGTTCTCAATTGAGAATGGCAATAATGGGCAATTTAAAACAAGCGGATCCATTAAGCCACCTGACGGCTGCAATAATTACTCTTACACATTGTTATATGCGAGTTGCGGGTTTGATTATATTAGGATTATGGAGATGTAAAAGGATATGATGGAGCACGACGCCAACTACACAGTGATAGCGCATGACACCAAAGTTGTCAGGGTTTACGGATAGAGACATCTTTGAGTGCATTTTTTGTTAAAATAATTTTTTTCAATAGGGTTTCATTAAAGATGTTGAATCATTTGGCTTATAAGATCAGGGCTGGTCAGATTCAGGGAAATGAAGGAGACTCAGATCTTCCCATCATTAGGAGTAACTCTGAGAATAGGAGTAGCACAGGGCCCCCTAGTTTTCAGGTCAGCTTAGGAGCCCCGGTTTCCCACTATCCCTTTAGTCCCTTGTGACACAGGGGCTCCTATGCTGTCTCTCATGGTAGAGGTCCCTAGGCTATCACAAATCTCAGGGTTACCTCTAATGGTGGAGATGCCTGAGTCCTGTCCCTGGCTGAGATCCTGACCAGAACGGATGTACAAAGTTTTTGTCAATGTTCTCAATTGAGAATGGCAATAACGGGCAATTTAAAAGAAATGGATCCATTAACCCACTTGACGGCTGTAAAAATTTCTCTTACACATTGTTATATGTGACATGCCCACAGGCTGTTGGAGGCACCCAAAACCGTGCTGCAGTCCTGATTGGGAGGTCATGGCGACAGGGCCCAACTTCGTGACCCTGGCGGTGTCGTTAATTAAATGATGATGGGATATTTACAGGGGGAAATGAGTCATGACGCCACCTGTGGTATTCGGCAATGTATAGCCGAAGCTGCTGGATGGGACTGCTGTGGCAAATGGTGATGCAGCAATGATGGTACAGCTCCCCAGAGGTGGAGCTAGACCCCAGGGAAGAAGCACGTGAAATGTTTGAATAGCGCGGGGCTGGCGGCTCAGGCAATGAATCGAGGACCCAGTGGGATGCCGTCATTAGCTCTTTACTCACAGTTGCCAGTTCCAGATTATCATGGCCGGCCGGTCAAATGCTGCACTTGGAGTGCTGAGTCCTGCAGTGGCAGGATCCAGACAATCCCCAGGTAATTCGGATTCACATAACCAGTGTCCTTTTCTGTATCCCTTTCCTGGTCGTCTTCCTGTGCTGACTTTGCCCTCCTGACCTGTGCCCTCACACACAGTGCCCTGAGCCAGTGTCCATGGGCCTTGTCTGGGAGGCTCTTCTGCCCTATCCCTTAGCCCTCTGTGGTCACCTTTTCAGCAGATTCGTGTGCGGCTGTGGCTTCGGCACATGAAGATACCTCAGCCTCCAGTTTGCTAGCTGAGCCTGGTTGTTCTCCACTAGTTTAGGGGCCGGTTCCCCTTTGCGGCCTAGTCCCTCCACACCGGTGTGTCGGATGTGAACAGGAGCCCATAAGTGGATGTCCCACTCCCTGTGGCTCTAGGACCCCTTCTTCCTCTCTTTCTGATCTTCCACCTTGTCCTAGGACGAGCTCCTCCGGCTCCAGTCCTCAGGACCTCTCCCTTCCGTGTCCTACTTAGTTCTTCACTCCGTTCTATCTAGTGCCACCCACTAACTAACCTCACCTCCAGACTGGCTCTGGGACTGTGTTCTTGTGCCGCTCCCGTGCCAGCAGCCGTGCTGCTTGGATCCGGATCTGCGTTATGGCTCGAGGGACTCTACCGGACTTGGGAGTCACGCGGACACTTCAAATAAAAGGGGGATGTATTTGTATGGGGGTTGTTGAAAAACTGTCTGTGACACCACTCACGGTGTGTGGCGGACGGCGGCAGACCGGGCTCCTCAGCCTGTTGGGCTGGTCCCGGTGGGACATAGGTGTGTGGGTCGCTTACCCACTCCACTTCGCGGGCCCGAACAGCTGCAGCCAGTTCCTGCATCTCGGCCGTCCAGCTCTTTAGTAGGAAGTTGGCCTGGGCCTAGATCATTTGGCATATCCGTTCTGTCTGGGCTTCTACCAAGTCAGCAGTCCCGGGGGCAAATCCCTCCATCTTCGGTCAGACATCCTCTTGACGTGGTGTCCAGGAACGGAAGATGGCAGAGTCCTGGTGTCCCTGCCTCTTATTTCCTCGGATCACATGCCGCTGTTCTCGTCCGCCCCCCTGGTTTTTCGGGAGCAGTCTCTAGACGTGGCTTGTTAGTTTCGTTTTCGGCCTCAGAGTTCACCTTCCGGCCTTGTTCCCAGGGGGTGGGGCTTCAACTTCACGCCCTTTCTCGGTGAAGAAGACGCTGCGTTGTCCTTTTTCGCGCCTAAAAATGGCGGCTAAAATGGCGATTTTAAAAAAACTTTGCAGCGGAGCACCGCTGACTGTTTAAAACAAGGCGCACTTTCACCAAATAGGTGAATGGGTAGGAATCCTGTTTGTGACGTCAAGTTTTGAGGTGTGCCACCCCCGTGCCAGCAGCCGTGTTTCCCGCATTCAAATCTGCGGTATGGTTCGAGGGACTCTACTGGACCCGGGGGTCACGCGGACACTACGAATAAAAGGGGGACGTATTTGTACGGGGGTTCTTGAAAAACTGTCTGTGACACCACTCATGGTGTGTGGTGAGATGTAGCACCACCGCTGCTGTTGTGGGGCTCCCAGGGGCGATGGGCTGGCAGCTGGATGTTAACCCCTCCGTGGGCAGGGATGGATGCCCCTGGGTCCAATATCTCTGTGCAGGGGATGGTAACAGCAGGGGCCGGCGCACCCGGTCAGACCGGGGGAGTTACTCACTGTTGAATCAATCAGACAAGTCTTTTGGTAAACCAAGGTGATGGTGGTCGGCTGCCGCAGACGGGTGTATCTGGTCCCACACCCGGGCTGATGGTCACTACCCCTTTCCTCTGCACTTTGTGTTTTCTTGTGTGGACTTCCCGGCCTGATCGCTGGTAGATGTCACACATAACGAGATCGCTAGCGAGATCGTTGCTGCGTCACAGAAACTGTGTTGTGTGTGACGGGGCCATAAGTCATTCTTGGGTGTTTTTATCTGTGTGTTTTGGGTCATTATCCTGTTGGAAGACCCATGACCTGTGACTGAGACCAAGCTTTCTGACATTGGGCAGCACATTTCTGTTTAGAATCCCTTGATAGTCTTGAGATTTCATTTGTATTCTGCACAGATTCAAGACACTCTGTGCCAGATGCAGCAAAACAGTCCCAGAACATAACTGAACCTCCTAGCCCAGCCCTGTTTCATGAGTTTTATTTTTTTAAAAATTCTATAGAAGTATGGTTGAAAAGCAATGTCTTACTTTCATATGAAAAAAAAAAGCTTTCGAGACTACTCAGGTCTCTTCATCAGGCATGGTATAACACAAAATCTAAAGAGTCACATATTTATACACAACAGGACTTAGAATAGTGCAGTAAAAGAAAAAAAAACAAGTTATATAAAACAGAACTATCACTATGGCAGGGGGGCAAACTGTTGTGGCCATAAATTTTGCTGCAGTTCAGTGTGAAAGTTTTATTGTCCTCTGATTAGGGTCTGGTCCGGGCTGTGATGCCCCCGGATGGTCTGAGGAGCACATCTCTTAATTGATGTAAGAAGACATGAATCCATGAGACACATTCATTCCTGCTCTGAATGTGTCAAAGGTCATCATAAGTTTGTACTCCCAGAGTCTCCTATCTCTCTGGGACTTGAAGTTTCCTTTCAATTCCAGCAATTTCATTTCCATGATGCTGTGGTCTGGGTTACAAAAATGTTTGGCCACAGGTAGATCCATCCTTTTTTCTCTAATTGTGTGGCGGTGAGAATTCATCCTTGTCCTGAGCTGTTGTCCTGTCTCCCCTACATACAGACCCCCAGTTGGACATTTGGTACATATAATTAAGTACACCACATTGGTTGTGCAGCTGAAGGTACCTGGGATCTTGTAGTCCTGATGTGATCTGGGAATCTTTATCTTGTCCGTTGTCAATATGTATGGACAGGTCTTGCATTTTTTCTGGTTGCAGGGAAATGTTCCTGTTGTTGGAGAGGACAGGGAGCTTCTGACAATGATGCTTCTTAGATTTGGGGGCTGTGTAAAACACAGAAGTGGGGGGTCTGGAAAAATAGATTTTAACCGGGCATCTTTTTGCAGTAATGGTTGTAGTTTCCGTGCAGCTCCTCTAAACACCTCCAGATGTGGATTGTAGGTGACTACAAGAGGGACCCGGTTGTTTTCTTCTTTAGTTTTATAATATAGGAGATGGTTTCTTGATATTCTGGTGGCTCTTGTAATCTGGTTTTCAATTGTTCTTGGGTGGTAGCCTTGATTCAGAAAGGTCTTTCTGAGGCCCTCAAGGTGATTGTCTCTATCTGTACTGTTGGAACATGAATTATAAAATATTATAAAACTAAAGAAGAAAACAACCGGGTCCCTCTTGTAGTCACCTACAATCCACATCTGGAGGTGTTTAGAGGAGCTGCACGGAAACTACAACCATTACTGCAAAAAGATGCCCGGTTAAAATCTATTTTTCCAGACCCCCCACTTCTGTGTTTTAGACAGCCCCCAAATCTAAGAAGCATCATTGTCAGAAGCTCCCTGTCCTCTCCAACAACAGGAACATTTCCCTGCAACCAGAAAAAATGTAAGACCTGTCCATTAATATTGACAACGGACAAGATAAAGATTCCCAGATCACATCAGGACTACAAGATCCCCGGTACCTTCAGCTGCACCACAACTAATGTGGTGTACTTAATTATATGTACCAAATGTCCAACTGGGGGTCTGTATGTAGGGGAGACCGGACAACAGCTCAGGACAAGGATGAATTCTCACCGCCACACAATTAGAGAAAAAAGGATGGATCTACCTGTGGCCAAATATTTTTGTAACTCAGACCACAGCATCATGGACATGAAATTGCTGGTATTGAAAGGAAACTTCAAGTCCCAGAGAGACAGGAGACTCTGGGAATACAAACTTATGATGACCTTTGACACATTCAGAGCAGGAATGAATGTGTCTCATGGATTCATGTCTTTTTACATCAATTAAGAGATGTGCTCCTCTGACCATCCGAGCGTGTCACAGCCCGGGCCAGACCCTTATCAAAGGACAATAAAACTTTCACACTGAACTGCAGCAAAATTTATGGCCACAACAGTTTGCCCCCCTGCCATAGAGATAGTTCTGTTTTATATAACTTGTTTTTTTTTGGTTTTTTTTTTGTTTTTTTTACTGCACTATTCTAAGTCCTGTTGTGTATAAATATGTGACTCTTCAGATTTTGTGTTATACCATGCCTGATGAAGAGACCTGAGTAGTCTCGAAAGCTTGCAATTATTACCATCTTTTCAGTTAGCCATTAAAAGGTATAAACCACTGAGGACTCTCAGTTCTTTTAAACAATTTTTTTATCTCTACTGGCTAACACGGTACAAAGATATATTTTACTTTCATATGGTCATTTTCATAGATTTTTTTATTATTACTTTTTTCAGATTCAAGTTATTTGGGACCATTTTCAGTTCTTTCATTAAACGGGGGGTACCAACAATTTTGACCACGTGTGTACCTGCTGGTAAGAGTGGCCCTATATTAAAAACAAAAAAAGCAAAGTCCTGGATAGCCCCGTTAACCATTGTGTAACATGGTTATCTAATTCCCATTTGAAGAAGATGTCATTCCCACTGGCTGAGAAGACTAAATGGAGGTATGGGTCTTACACAAAGCCAAAATTCAAAACGTGGACTGGGTTGTCCATAAAAAAAATTGTTGACTGGGAGTCCAGTCATCTACAATCTATTTTTTATCATGAATTTTCCAATCTATTACTCTAATTCACTCCAAATCGCGATCTTGGCAAATCAACTCTTCAATCTTTACTCAAGAGCCGTGACTTCTAGGCGAGACTCTCCGCCATTCTTCTCATGATATTCATTGAATTTTCAATAGAAAAACATAACCTTACACAAAGTATAGAAATAATACACGTGCTTTCTGTCCTTGCCCGTGTGTGGGCTGCAACAAAAATTGGATTTAAAGCTATTATTCATTTTTACTTATTAGAATGTCAGCTGGGAAAGATGGGGAGTCAGCAGGCATTGCACTAATGGAGCATGAAGGAAAGAGAATAGGCACAATGAAAGGCGACCGCTCTAACAATGAGAAGCCGGCTCCAGCGCTCCATGCTTTGTTGTCTATGCGGAGTGTGATATATTATGTTTGCCGAGTGCTCGTGACTCCTGTGTGGGCTTCTTTTATTCAACAGGAGAACTATAGGAAACACATTTGACTGACTGAACCTTGTTGGCTTGCGTCGCTAATAGTCACATACAACATTTCACACTTTTCCTGCTATTAACTGGTTTCCTAGTTTTGTTTGTCATTCCGTTTGTTTTTTTATTCTTTGTTGCTAGCAAGGTTGAGTCAAAGCGTGGGCCGAAAGGGACAACAAACGAATTTAGTTCCATAGAGTTTGTTTTCCATGTTAAGGAGGTGCTAGAGTTTTTACAACTAGTATCATCTGTAGTGGGTACTTGTGCAATAACTATGCCATTGAAGGAGATTCCGATTTCAAAAAACATCTGTCCCTTGAAATCTGTTAAAGAAAAGAACAAACTGGTCTTTAGTATCCCCCACCCCTAAGTTCAGCGCCATGCCCGGTGTCTTTTATCCTCTACACTGTTGACATCACATCGTTAGCGAGCCATTCAGAACCGATGAGTTCACTGATTGGTGCAGCGGTCGACATGATGTCAGCGATGCGGACAATAACAGGCAGAGCAATGAAAACTCAGCGCTTCACCCATGGAGAGTGAGTAGGCAACATTTTGTTTAACCCCTTTGTGACCAAGAACGAGCCTGTATATCCTTGGCCATGTCTGTCCATTTAATGTGGGCTCATGTGGCGAGCCCGCATTATTCCCTACACATGTCTGCTGATCTGATCAGCAGACACGTGTAGCTAACAGGCGCAGGTGAATCTTCTTAACCCCTAATATTGCGCTGTCATACTCTGACATAACGATCTAAAGCATTCTGGCGGGGGTCGCGCTGTTCCACACCACCATTGACGGCCCCGTGACGCGATCATGGGACGTCAATGGATTGCCATGGTAGCGGGGGATCAGATGATGACCCCTGTCACTGCCATGATGTTTTTTCTGTGAATGCCGGCAGAGCGCCAGCTCTCACAGTTAAGCCTCTGTTCACACGTTCGTGTTTTGGGTACATGTGATATCCGTTGTTACACGTACCATAAACACGGACACACATAGACCCATTAAAATTAATGGGTTTGCACACATGTCCGTGTTTTGACATGGACTCTGTATCCGTGTGGAGCATATGTGTGTTCGTGTGCTCCACATGGCAACATCTCCGTTTTTTTCCGACAGCACTGATGTCACATAGGCCGCACACCGATGTGCTCCGTATGACATAAGTATGACATGTAGCAAAGGAAACACATGTCTTTGAAATAAAATTATTTTCTATACTCATCTGTCTATGGTGCCGATGTCACTTGCATCCGGGCCCATTCATTATGGTCATGAATATTCACTGCAACCTGGACTCGAAGACAGCAGTGGTGGGGAGGGACAGGTGAGTATAGAAGTTCACGCTGTCCATGTGCTATGCGGATGTCACAGATAGCACACCGACAGCACATGCTGAACACACTCACGGACAGACCTAAAGTATGCACTGTGCAAAACATGTGTTTTGCATAGATGAGTGAAAGAGGCCTTATACAGCATTTCTCCTGATCAGAATCATCGCTCTGATAAGGAAAAGCAATCGGACTGTGCAGCCATAAAGTACTTTAGGGGGACTAGAAAAATCAATAAAAACAGGAAAATTAAAAAAAACATGAGGGACAAAAAACACAAAGTTCAAATCACTCGCCTTTTGCTCCATTGAAAATAAAACAATATTAAAAAATGCACATATATGTTATCGCCACGTTCAGAAATGCTAGATCTATAAAATAAAAAAATCAATTAACCTGTTCGGCATACAACGTAGGGAGAAAAAAAATCAAAATGCCAGAATTACTTTTTTTGGTCACATTAAAATGTAATAACAAGCGATGAAAATGTAGCATTTACCCAAAAATGGTAGAATTAAAAACGTGAGCTCAACATGCTAAAAAATAAGCCATCACTGAGCCCCAGATCCTGAAAAATGACCCGGAGTTTCAGTCATGCGCACTACTTCAGTTTGAAGCCAGGACGCATACATAGTGTGAATGACCGAAACTCCGGAGTCATGCGCACTGAGCCGAAATCCAGCGTCGGACAGCGATGGCGGCGGAGAGGTGAGTGAGATCATCCTCTGATACTGCGTATTTATTAGCATGATAGCACACCCACAGGGGAGTACTAACATGCTTATGGGGCCAACTAGCAAGGGAAGCAACGCCCAGGGGACTAGTCCCCTCGCTCATTAGCATATGATAAAAGATCTTTAGAAACACTTTTTCTAAAGATCTCTTTATCGAAGTTAGTGTATACAGGGACAGTTAGGCAGGGATTAGCAATATGCACCCAGAACTGCTCGTGGTTATGGGTGCATATTGCACCTGACAGGTTCACTTTAAATTCTCCCCCCTTAACCTTAAAAAACTAGGTATTTGAATAGGTAGTATTGTTGTGGTGCACACAACTGTTAATTGCATTTAGTAAAACAGTTGCTAAACTTCAAACCTGTTTTGTATTTCTTATTTTTTTAAATATCTTTTTGCTTTTAACAAAAATGCAATGTCAGTTAAATAACCCTAAAATGCGTTGTTGTGAAGTACATAAACGTAGGTTCACAACTAGATAGGAAAAGCACTACATGTAATATGGCTGTTGTACTGATGATAAATTTGACAATAAAACTGGTATTCACCAGGTAAAGTGCCACCTTTCGTTTAACGATTGCCACCTCCTTTAACAGACGGTTGTATTCGGGTAGCATGTGTACCATTCTAATATTAGGGCGGCTTTGCACACTACGACATCGCAGGTGCGATGTCGGTGCGGTCAAATCGAAAGTGACGCACATCCAGCGTCACTTGCGATGTCGTAGTGTGTAAATCCTAAAAGATACGATGAACGAGCGCAAAAGCGTCGTTATCGTATCATCGTTGCAGCCTCCGACATTTCCATAATGCCGGTGCAGCGACAGGTACGATGTTGTTCCTCGCTCCTGCGGCAGCACACATCGCTGTGTGTGAAGCTGCAGGAGCGAGGGACATCTCCTTACCTGCCGCCGGCCACAATGCGGAAGGAAGGAGGTGGGCGGGATGGTTACATCCTGCTCATCTCTGCCCCTCCGCCGCTATTGGCCGCCTGCCGTGTGACGTCGCTATGACGCCGCACGACCCGCCCCCTTAGGAAGGAGGCGGTTTGCCGGCCAGAGCGACGGTCGCAGGGCAGGTGAGTGCATGTGAAGCTGGCGTAGCGATAATTTTCGCTACGCCAGCTATCACACGATATCGTACCTGCGACGGGAGCGGGGACTATCGCGTGCGACATCGCAGCATCGGCTTGCGATGTCGCAATGTGCAAAGTCCGCCTTAGACTATTACAATAAGGAATTGCTGTAAAAAAATAATAAAAGTTTGAATAACGAGCACGCTTCCTGAGAAAGACAATTATATTTAAATTTTTTGGATTCTGGAGATTTTTCTTTAAGATGTAAAAAAAAATGGGTGTCTGTCTTATAATGGAGGAAGCGCACTTTCTGTGACACACAAGCCTTGGATTCAGGATTTTGTTTCTGTTGCAAAATTAGTACTGAAGGCTTTAATACTGCCCTCCTTGTTTGTACTCTGTGAAGAATAAAAAAATGCAGCTATGGAGGGGCTTTCACTGCAGTATATATCAGATTAATTGACTCACAGTCACATATTTTATACTTGCTATGATAGCCCCACTGATATGCTGATATTACATCACATGGTCTAGGTACAGAACACCATTACCGCACTGTCACATGGTGTTTAGCTCCAAACTCGCCAAGTCTCATGGTAGCATCAGACATTGTTCACACTACAGACTCACACTCCTCAGTATACTTTCTCTATTGCTTCTGAGTTGCACAGGCAGGCTCAGAGATTGACCAGCAGCTGTGTGCTCATTAGTGTTCATACTAGCAGGAGTTAAATTCTGCTAGCCTGCTGGTTACCTTTTGCATCACATGCTGCAGGAGACCTATCACAGTTACTTCACCCCTTTTTTAAGATGGAGGAATTTGTCTTCCCATGCCGACTATAGCTTTTTGCTAAACCAGTCCGTGTGCTGTTGTGTTCCAGTAACTAGTCATCTACTGTGTGTTGCTTGGTGTGCTGTGGAATTCCTCCTGTTGTCTGGTTATTTCCTCCTTGCTCTCTATTTCCTCCTTATCATTTGTTGTCTGATTACTCTGTGTGAGCGAGCTGTGTCTTAGAGTTCTGGTTTCCCCTGTTTGTCTATCACTGTTGGTGTTAACACGTTCCTGTCCTGCCCCCTCCCCTGAGGTCGGGAGGGAGTTTTAGATCAGGGCGGGTCTGGAGCAGGGTCAGGCTGGCGGCTCAGACATCCACACCATCAAAGGTAACTCTGAGGGCAAGTCTAGGAGTCCCGGTCCTCTTTCTCCCCCGGCCATCGTGACACCCACTATCTGAGTCTTCAGCAGTGTGTTCGATAGCACCAGGCATTTTTGTTATTTTGGGAGCTGATCATCACAAATTGAATCACAGAGTATATAAATTCAGGAAATTCGACTCAAAATCAATCCTTTACTGATCAGTTCCATTCCTTACTACTAAGGGGCACTTACGGTATGTGTATTACAAGAGGTATTGAAGCTATGAGCTTGGAAGATGTCACCAGTAGTCAATATCACATTGTATGCCCCATATCTACCTGTCCAACTTACCCCTTTGCAGTTTAAGGATAGAGGCATCATTGCATTTTCCATCTCTGACATTGGAATAGCAGAAATTGCCCCCACCCACACCACCACCCCACCAAATTTTGTGACATAAGTTCCATTGGGTATTGGCATCTATTACTTGTTTAGACTCGGTCAGCAGATAACGCAACAGCGCAAAAGTTGCAGCAAATTAACCTCATGGCGACATTAAGCAGACATCCCATTGTGATTCATTATGCAAAGAGATTCATACAAAGTCTTTGAAATTCACTAAGGAAATTACTTTAACAAAATAATTTACAGTCATTACCCTTTGTCTTTTTTCTAAACTGCATATCTAATTAGTGTAAGCTGACACAGACGGATGCTGCGGCGCGCTGAATTATCACTAGGCTAAAGGCCATATGGTACACTTAATGTATGGTTCTCTACTACTATCTGGTTTAACCTTGTTTTACAGATAATTAATTGGCGCCAAATTAATATATTCTTCTCCCGCGATCACTCTTCATATGTTCTATCCCTGGGACTTCTCTGAATTATTCATCAATGTATGTAATGATATCGTAATCAATCTATATGGATATTTTCAGCAGTTGTGGGTGAAAGCAGAACATCATACTATGTAGACTTTACAAATGTATTCTTTATATGTCAAGATTGTACAAGACTAAAAAAAAGACCAGTGTGACACTGAGGGAAAACCAGGGACATGAATAAGGAAAGCCCTGGTGCTAGGGAGAGGGGTCACCAACTCACACTTACCTGTGGCTGATCTCTGGTCTCCCTATTGTCCCTAGAAGGGGCCTTCCCCCATTGCACCGTCACATGCCTAGGCCCTCGCTGACCCTGAACTTACCCTGACTAGTGAGTAGGGCAGCGAGACACTAGTCCCACTACTACAATAAAACAACATGAACAAGATAAGACCAACGGATGGAGAAAGACACAACAAAAAACACTCCTAAGTATCTTCCGCAGGGAACTTGGTCAGCTGCAACTATAGCGACACCTCAGCTTCTCCAGAGACTGGCTCTTTGAAAGTGGTCAGTAAAGAAATTCTATCACTGGCATGGAGTAAAGCCAAGAGTCTAAAAACAGCATCACACCTGGGTTGTATATGTTACGGAAATAACGATCTCAGTCTCCCAAGGGTCAGACGTCAGACTTTCTTAGGTAAAAGAAAGAAAGATTTATTGCAATTGCAAGAGCTCTGATTGGATCACAGAACTGACTCCATATTGCAGGAGCCACCTTTTTATACAGAATTAAATAGGGAGTTACAAGTGACATAGCCAATACAGTAATAGAAATCATTGTTTTAACCAATCACATAAAGACACTTAAAAAACGATTACCTAAAGAATATTTGTGCCAAGGATGACTTGCGTGATTTCATGTCCTCGAAAATACGAGGGCAGAGTGACCCGTGTGTTACAGGTCAGGACGGTAGTGTAAATAAGCCATCTTTGTTTAGTGTTCACTTATTAATCAGGTTGCGCATTCTGAGACCATTGAATATTCCCTAAAAGAGAGAATTTGTGATTTACTGGCTATATCTTAAGGGGATCTGGTTATTAAAGGGATTATTTATGATCCAATATAATTGCAAGCAATTATATACTAAATTATAAAGGGAAAAGAAAAGGAAATCTATATGATAAGGATAATTCCTCATCATTCCTCTCTCTGATAATTAATATTATCATTCTAGCATACTTCTTCTTCGAAAAAGTAATACCGATGAGTTTCTCCAGTGCTAGGAGAGGGAGGATGGCTGGTGTAAGGTGGAGGAGTTCTATATGTAGGGGAGGAAACAAGGGGCACGCCTGCCCCTTCTTCCATATGCTGTACTCGAACGCTGTAAATGTTCCTTGGATTAGTTTGACGTCATTTTGTCATACACCATTTAACCAGTTTTACCATACATACTAGAATGATGAGTACGAGACAAATCTGTAAAAATAGGTGTCCTAGTCCGGTAATCCAACCCCCTATCCCTTTAAACCAATTAGCAGGGTTTAGCCATGAAAACAAGGTATCTAATTGGGCATTGTCATCTATTGAGAATGTTCCTCGGAAGACTTCTTTATCGTGTTGGGCTTTAGAAATGTGTCTTCCTACTAGGATGGAAAAATTGGCATCCACATAATTACAGCAAGCTGGTCCTATTATCTGACACATACCACCTTGACTGGCTGTCAGGAAGTCCAAGACCAGTGTATGCTGGTTAAGAACCTTTGCATGAAACCTAGTCTGATTATTTATGATGTAAAGCGCATCAAAAACTTCATCTGTTACATTGTCAAATAAATCTGCAAAGGATTCAATGATACGTGAATTATGTATGGTTAAGCCGGAAAAGATAAATGAAAGTCCCACTTTGAAATACCATGGGGTATGTACTAATGGTTTAGCACTGGCTCTTTTTTGTAGCATATGTCTTGGTACCTGATCAAAATCTACCTCATCATGGGAGATAGTCCATGTAGCCATGGTCAGTCTTGCCAAGGTACAGGTACCTACTCCATCATGTGGCAGAAACTTGTAAGCAAATGTCCCACACACATAATACATGTTTTCTGGTAAAACAATATGATAACCTATATGATATTTCAGACGCATACCATATCAAGGGCTGTAGCCTAGGGGAGGGACACCAGGGATACCTCAATATACCTTTTACCGTTTCATTGCACTTATTTTCTTCTGGCAGATACTCAGAACCGTTAATCAATGAATGTAATAGATCAGAGGCCTTATCTGTTAACCTGTATGTCAACCCCCCAAATATTGTTGCATTTGATTTGTTGTGACCATAGGTGATGCGACTAGGGGCAAAAACTACTTCTATAGTGTCCAGGTATGTGGGAATGGACCCCAAGTTATTGTCTGATGTGTTCATCCTGTTACATCTTACACTAGTAGACCCGGGACCACATACCGCTATATTGTGTGGGGAATATAGAGATAAATCTCTTCTAGCTACCCACCATGGTGATGTAGTCCACCCAGCTATAGGAAGTGCCACCCGTGTGTTATTGTACCTAGAGGCACTAATGTTCACAGGGAATTCGAATGTTTCATTTGGCATGAGTGTAAGTTCTTCTATGGGAACAGGAGTGGCCAGGAAAGGCATGGACTTTGAAGAGATGGGGGAATGTGTGCAAATCCAACAATCTTTTACTCCTGTCCTTCTAGCTATGGTGTCATGCATATTTATCAATCTATTATCCCATGGGTCTCGTAAATGTTCATGTAAATCTCTTTTACCTCTGAGAAATTCATTTTCATCATAACACCATAGTATACATCTAGCTTCGTAGTGATTAGGTTTGCAGTAATATTCAATACAATCGTGTACATCAGGTACACTTCTCTTAAATCTACCATCCAGAGGAAGCAAGTTGGGGTACTCATTACCGAGGGTTTCTGGGGTGTGATAACAACCAGTCTCTATCACACACACAGCTATCATTAAGAGGCACCAAACAGTCATTATCGCCCCCCAGAGCGATTTGCTTTGACGTGGTCCAAATAACCGCTCATAGAGAGACATTTTCTTCTGAGTCCTCTTCACGCGATGGAAGAACAGCGCTGGTCCAAATCTTCAGCTGTTTCAGCAGCGGCTTAGGTGGCAGCCTGAGGGAAGCGTAATTCTGCTTCGTCTCAGACCACTTACTTATGGGTGCAGCTCAGGGCGTGTGGTACTGATGATGTCGGCGGGTTCCTCGTTGGTCACGGCTGTTGATGTCGTCTCATCAGGGGTTGTCACCTTCTTACAATGGGACGCGTGGATCCACGAACCTCTGCCTTCAACTTTAACGCTTGTAGGCATGGTCAGCAGGACTTGGTATGGACCTTCCCACCGCTCTGTGAGAGAACCGGACCTCAGGAACTTTCTTACCAACACTAAGTCTCCTGGCTGCACCTTGTGACAAGACAAAGTAGTAGACGGTTGATGTTGATGAACACCCTTGGAGATGTCTCTCAATTGCTGCTGTAGTCTCAAAACGTAGTCCACGTTAAGGGTGTCTTGTGTAACGTGAGTAGTCTCTGGGGGCGAAAGTGGAGTGTTAGGAAGCTTTCCATATAGTGCCTCAAAAGGTGATAGCTGTAACGGACCACGAGGTCTGGGTCGTATGTCCATGAGTACCAAAGGAAGAGCATCAGGCCATTTCATCCCTGTTTCTTTACAACACTTGGCCAACTTTTCCTTAATGGATCGATTATATCATTCCACTTTACCACTAGCCTCTGGATGGTAAGGGGTATGTAATTGTCTTTTTACCCCTATCATTGAACATACTTTCTCAAACATTTTACCTGTGAAGGAAGGTCCTTGATCACTGGAGATAACCTGTGGAATACCATATCTGCACACAAACTCTTTACATATTTTTAATGCTGTTACCTCTGCTGTTTGTGAAGCCGTTGGATATGCTTCTACCCAACCTGAGAATTGATCAACACATACCAAGACATATTGCAATCTGCCAACTTTCGGTAGTTGAATGTAATCAACCTGCAGTATCTGGAATGGGCCCGTAGTGGATGGAAGGTGTGAAGGAGGGGCTTTCACAGCTCCCCCAGCATTGTGCTGGAGGCATGTTTGACATGACAAACACTTTCTTTTCGCAACTACTGTGAATCCCGGTGCACACCAGTATGTGTAGACCAAATTTCACATAGCAGTTTTACCTCCATGGGTTAAACCAGGGGCGGCATCAGCCAGTGCAGTGAACAACGATTTTGGGGCCACTGGTCTACCTTCGCCGTCTCTCCAGAGGCCCTCAGGGTCCTGGGTGCACCCAATATCCTTCCATCGGGCCTGTTCCTGTGGAGAACAATGCTTTTGCATGTTTTTCAATTTTTCCCAATCTGGTATAACAATACTTAAATTCATTTGAGAAATAATTTTCTTACTGCTAGCAGCCGCTTTTGCTGCTGCATCTGCTCTATAATTACCCTTTGCAATAGGGTCTTGCCATGACAGAGACTTCTGTAGGAAGGTGTATAGCATCCAGTAATTCTGTAACCTCCTGAGCATGACTCACTGGAGTACCATTTGCTGTGAGAAAATTTCTCATTCTCCAAAGTGTGCCAAAATCATGAATTACCCCAAATGCATACCTTGAGTCCGTGTATATGTTGACTCGCTTGTCTTCTGCTAGCTGACATGCTTTTGTGAGTGCAACTAACTCTGCTCTTTGTGCTGAGTGCGGTGGATCCAAGGATTCCGCATGGACCACTTCGTGATCATCTACTACTGCAAATCCAGAGGTTAACTCACCAGTGTCAGTTTGCCTGTGACAACTTCCATCTACATATAGCACTAGCTCTGGATTGTCAAGTGGTTCTTCGTGTAGATCTAACCTGGGCAATGTCAATGTTTGCGTATGAAGTATGCAATCATGTGTATCTTCTTGTGTTGTACCTTGTAAGTGAGCATCGTCTGTGTACTCACCATTCTCTTCCTCTCTCTGAGACAAACTTGTCTCATAAGGAAGCAATGTTGCTGGGTTCAATTTGGAACACCGCCGTAGTGTAATGTGACTTGGTTGTAGGAGTGCTACTTCCCATCGAGAAAGCCTAGCTTGGGTTACATGTTTTGTCCTTTGACAGTTGAGCAGAGCATAGACTGAGTGTGGGACCCACACGGTCAGAAACACCAAATGTTACGGAAATAACGATCTCAGTCTCCCAAGGATCAGACGTCAGACTTTCTTAGGTAAAAGAAAGAAAGATTTATTGCAATTGCAAGAGCTCTGATTGGATCACAGAACTGACTCCATATTGCAGGAGCCACCTTTTTATACAGAATTAAATAGGGAGTTACAAGTGACATAGCCAATACAGTAATAGAAATCATTGTTTTAACCAATCACATAAAGACACTTAAAAAACGATTACCTAAAGAATATTTGTGCCAAGGATGACTTGCGTGATTTCATGTCCTCGAAAATACGAGGGCAGAGTGACCCGTGTGTTACAGGTCAGGACGGTAGTGTAAATAAGCCATCTTTGTTTAGTGTTCACTTATTAATCAGGTTGCGCATTCTGAGACCATTGAATATTCCCTAAAAGAGAGAATTTGTGATTTACTGGCTATATCTTAAGGGGATCTGGTTATTAAAGGGATTATTTATGATCCAATATAATTGCAAGCAATTATATACTAAATTATAAAGGGAAAAGAAAAAGAAATCTATATGATAAGGATAATTCCTCATCAGTATATAGTATTGCAGATGTTCACTAATTAATTTTACAGAGGTGCAATACCAAACACATCCTACAGACAAGTGTAGTGCTGTTTCTGTAAAAGAGCAGCTATGTTATACTGTACAACCCCTTTAAACCTGTCATGTCCCCACCAGAGTCCGCTCCTGCAACTTCTGCTTAGGTCACCAGACGCCGTCGTATTCCCACCGTGGGTGGTGCTGGTGTTAGGGAAGGAGTCAGAATCAATAGCTCTGGTGGGTGCATGCTCCCCCATCCACTAAGCTGGGTTTCCCTGGGACCTGCAGTACCACTGGCTGGCTGACTGTGGTGGCGTGTGGCTTCCAGCTGAATTTATCATCTTTTAGCCATAGCTAATGGGAAGGCACCACACTCTTCTTATTCCTTCCCCTGTCTGCTGGTTGCTACCAGATATAGTCTTATAGTATTCTGCTGGTTTATGGTTTACACCCTGCTCCTGAATTCTGATTCTCGTATTTTGACCTCTGCCTGTTCACTGACGACTCGCCTGCCTGCTGTGTTTTGTACTTCGTTCCTGTCTCCGGTTTGACCTTAGCCTGGTTTCCTGACTATGCTCTTGCTTGCCATTTTTGTCCCTTTTTGTACGTCCTGGTTTTGACCCTGGCTGAATACTACTCTTCTCTGAACTGCAGCCTTCCATAGGCAGCGATCTCTTGGACCCTGTAGTAATTCCAGATTCTTGTAAAGGAGTTAAAGGGTTTCCGGGTTCTTGGGATTCTGCCGTGTGGGTAGTTTACTTCTAGTCTGTCCGTGACAGCCATCCTGCGGCTGTGATTCCGAGCAGACGTCACAAATCCCTTCCCGACTGGGTGATTTTTTGTGTTTTTACCATTTTATTTTTTTTTCTCTCTTTTTTTTTTTGTTTTTTCCACATGAAGGCTTGTTTTTTGCATGGTGAATTGTAGTTTTGAATGACACCATTCATTTTACCATTAAATTTCAAAAAAAGTGCAAATGCAGTGAAATTGCAAAAAAAAAATAACACAATTCCATACTTGTTTTTTGGATTTTATTTTTATTGTATTCATTGTATGGTGAAAATGACCTGGAAATATGATTTTCCAGGTCAGTATGATAACAGTGATACCAAACTTGTATAGGTTTATTTTTTGCAATTTATGTGGCGAAAAAAAGTTTGGAAATTTGTAAAAAAAAAAAAATCATTGCCTTGTGATTCCATTTTACATTTTTTTGTTGACAGAGCTATGTGAGGTCTTGTTTTTTATTCGGCAAGTTGACATTTTTCCTGTTTGCATTAAGGGGGAGATATGGCATTTTGATTTATCCTTTATGCATTTATTTTAGACTTATTTTTCCAATTATGGCGTTTTGATTTTTTTCAAATTATAGCATTTAACAATTTAGGACAGTTAATTTCATATTTTGATAGACCGGACGTTTATGGATGTGGCAATACTAAATATGGATTTTTTATTTATTTTTTTAATGGAAGGGCAGGGAATAATTAAAATCTCCACAAATTTTATATTTTTTAAAACATTTTTTACTTTATTGTAATGTCTCATAGAGATCTTGAACCTATCACAATATTGAAGTACAGTGCCCTGCGAAAGTATTCGGCCCCTTTGAATTTTTCAACCTTTTCCCACATTTCAGGCTTCAAATATAAAGATAAAAAAATTAAATTCTAAAGGTGAAGAATCAACAACAAGTGGACACAAATGAGGTGGTGACCCCTTTCCCTATCACCAAGGCTTTTCTTATACATCTCCCCTGGTTTTCACTCATTGGATGTTTCTTCATCCCAGCATGACAGTAAAAGAGCCATTATCTGCCAGGAAAGATGCAGGCTGAACTCCTGAGCTTATATCATAAGACGGGGACTCAACATATGACGTAATATTATGTTACGTGTCAAGAAGTGGTTAAAGAGCACAAGTTACATTTCTGGACATATTTTAGGAAATATTTCTCCTGTTCATTAAATAAAACTGGAACATATTTTCTTATATTTTTGTATTGTATTGTTTCTCTGTTATTCCTCCTCAAAACTGAATAACTTTCAACTATATGTTACTGCGCAGTTTGTCCAATTCGACTGTGTGAGGACAGGACGCCTTTGACAGGGGAACAGTATCTTTTAATTGTCAATTCATTTCTGTATTTCCAAAAGGAATTAGTCCAGTTTTGCATCATGTTTTAGTTTGCAACTGTCAGGGGCGCTGTTTGAAACCCTCAAAAAATTAGATTTCGGTGTGCTCCCTGGTCATAGGCTACTAGTCATCATTTGCAAGGGGGAGTTAAGTCAGTTTCTTTTTTTTTTTAAGTCACTATCTTTTTAGTTTTGTGATATTCATTGCCCTTTAGTCACCAAATTCTTTAAAATTCATGAGTTGCGCAAAGTTAAAAAAAAAAATAATTCTCTCTTGAACAGTTGTGTCTAAAAGTGGGTAAAAAGGGTGGCAAAAAAAAACAAAAAACAAAACTGGCATACACAAAAACACACCAAGGGAGAAAACTGTAGCGGGGTTGCGCTAAATTTTGCAACTTTCAAAGAAATCATACTTAAAGAATTAGACAAAAACATCGAGAATCAATAATCTCTGCCCACAAAGCCCGAGACCAAAAAAGGCGCAATTAGAATAATGAATTGGATGCAAACAAAAAAGTTGTAAAACACACAAAAGTAGACTAAAAACAGTTGCAAAGGTAGTGATGAATGGACTTCAATTACCAGAGTTTTACTCATTTAATTTTGAAGTCTAAGCTCTTTGGGGGCTATAGTAGAGGAGGCTACTTTATTAGCTTCAAAAATGGGAAAAAAATGCTCATATGGAGTCAAAAATTACATATTTTGGAATCCGGTTAACACCGTGTTTCCCCGAAAATAAGACCTACCCCGGATATAAGCCCTAGCAGGAATTTTCAGTATTTTCGGCATAAGTCTTAAATATAAGCCCTACCCGGAAAATAAGCTCTAGTGGCGGTTCAGTAATGAAGTGTCCATGCAGCTAAAAAGTTAAAGAATACTGCAGGACACTTCATTATAGAAAGCAGACACCCCAAAAGAGAGAAGAAATAAGAGAGAAGACCCCGCGATCATACTCACCAGATGCCGAACGGGAAGACCTGCAGTGGAACGCATCAAAGACTTGCCATGCTACACGCACTCATGCACATCAGATCTCACACACAATCACACATCAGATCACATATGCAATCATAAATCCGATCGCACACACACACTCACCACATCCGGCGATACCGATTGCTTCTGGCTGTCAAATGATCCTGGGACCCAGTGCAGTGGAACACATGGAAGACTCGACTGTGGAACGCATCTCAGGATCCTCTGCCAGCTGGAAGCAATCGGTATCGACAGATGTGGTGAGTGTGTGTGCGATTTGGTGTGCGATCTGATGTGTGTGTGCGTGAATGACTGTGTGTGGGCAAGACGTGATGTATGTGAGTGTCAGCCAGGAGCAGTGGAGGACCATGTGGAGCATACCTGCTGGGAGCGCCCACTGAAGATCGCAGAACGATCTGGGAGATATGCAAACGCCCGGGGTCTGGTAAATATGATTCTCTTGGGAAAGTGGTCTGCATTTTTTTTGTGGGGGGGGGCTTTCCCCCAACCGTGTTTCCCCGAGAATAAGCCCTTCCCTGAAAATAAGTCCTAGTGCATTTTTCGGGGGAAAACAAAAATTTAAGGCACTGTCTTATTTTCAGGAAACACATTAATTGAAGCCTAACTCAATCAAGGGGCGCATTTAAATCCCATTTATCAGGAAACCAAATAAATATAAACTCACCTCACCTGCTCCCACAATGAGCTGTGCCTCTTTCCTTCTCCCATGCAATCTCTGGTCTGGCACAACCACCTCAATGAAGTGGTATCATCACGCCGCTAGATATCCTCCATCACTCAAGATATCTGTTAGGTTGGTGGTTTAGAACTGCATGTGGTCTACCAGATTAAGTGGTGGAACAAGGAGATGCTGGATCTCTGCTCCACCATAGTTTTCAACTCTTATCTGTGTCTGGAGGACACTGATAGAATTAAAAGTTCTCCCTGTCCGGGAGATTTGCTGTTTTGTCAAGAAGATAGGAAGGTCTTCCTCTGTTCCCAGAAGCCTCCAGGACATTCTCAGAGCGTTAGAGGTGGGTTAAATGTGTGTCATGTACTTCCACCTCAGGTCCTGAAGAAGGCATTAAACAATGGAGCAGATTTATCAAAAATGTTTGAAAAAAGGCTTTGTTACCAATCACAGTGGAGCTTTAATGGTACTAGAGGGTTTAAAACATGGCCTTGATTGGATGATATGGGAAATAAAGGCTACGTGCACACATTGAGTAATTCCAGCAGATTTTTCTACACCAAAAACCAAAGTGTTGGTAGGACAAACGATAGGTAAAATATACTTTTTGTTTTTGTATTTTTACATCTGTCCTTTATGCGTTTCTACTTGCGACTTTTCCTCTAATTTGAATGGTAAAAAATGCTGCAAAAACATTGAAAAAATTGACATTCTGCAAATTAAAAGAAAAACACTTTAATGGTTCAAATCTCCAAGGAAAAAATAAGCCGCATGTGCATAAAATTCCAAAAATATCATTCGCTTTGCTAGTACCATACAGTAAACATATATAAATATCAAATCACCACCACCCCCTCCACAACTAAAAATAGAAAGTATATATATTTTGTAGCACTACGTCGAAAAAATTCCAATCTACCAAATTGTAATATTAATTAACCTGTACGGTAAATGGCTTAACAAGAAAAAAAAAACTTCTGAATTGCATTTTTTTTCTGTTTCCAATCCCCCCTTAGATGCAATTAAAGCTAACAACATGTCATATGTACTCTGAATTGGTATGAAGAAAACCATTGACGAAAAAATAAAAATAATACCGTTGTCGGAAAATGGTGATACAAACCAAAAATTGGATTTAATTTTTTTTCAGCAATGAAATAAAAAAAATATATTCAAGTTTGGCGTTGCCGATCATACTGGTTTAGATATTTATACTTCAAAGTCTTTTTTCCCATAGAATAGATGCCATAAAAACAAAACCGCCAAAAAATGGCAGAATTGCATTCTTTTCATTCTTTTCACAATTTCACACAATTGGGATTTTATTTATGTTTTTCAATTTATTAAATGTTAACGTCTCAGTGAATAGATGACTGGACAGGAACACCTAGGCTGACCCTCAGACTGGTGACCCTGAGATGTCAGAGGTAGGCTTGATGGTAGAGAGGTCTGAGTCATCAGCATGATCCTAAAGCCCCCGTCACATTTAGCGACTTACCAGCGATCCCGAAAATGATGCGACCTGATAAGGATCGCTGGTAAGTCGCTGAGAGGTCGCTGGTGAGATGTCACACAGTCAGACATTACCAACGACTCAGTAATGATACAGGTCGCAATAGCGACGTGTATAACGATCTCTGCTGTCATTGGGACCCTGTCGCACAGTGTCAAACATAGCGATGCGTCCTGCCCAGCAGGACATCGCCTTTTAAGAAAATGGTCCATTCAGCAACGACCGGCGACCTCACAGCAGGGGCCAGGTCGTTGCTGGATGTCACACATAACGAGATCGCTAGCGAGATCACTGTTGCGTCACGAAAACCATGACTCAGCAGCGATGTCGCTTAGTGAGACGTGGCCTTAACTCCTGTCCTAGCCTTAATAAAACTCCTGTCCCCCTCCTCCACCCAAGAGTTGAGCCAGGATCGAGTCACAAATGCCACAATAAAACACAGACAGGGAAAAACCCAAAACTCGTACACACAGCAGACAAACACAAAGGAGCGACAATATGTGCACAGGGAAAATAACACAAAAGAGGGGAAGTAAACAGACAACCGGGAAAGATTCCACACTGCACAATAAACATATTACCAAAAGAGGATCATCACAATAAGACTGGAATCGCTGCACAAGCTGGAGCATTATTATTGGCACTGAGTAGCAGAAACCAGAAGGAAGGAGACAGCTGTAATTGGTAATTGCCAACCTGAGAATCTAGCAGAGCTCCCCAGGCCAACAGGAATTTACTCCTGCAGGACTGATGAACAGAGTACATGAAATAGCCAACGCCCAGCTCTGGCTGAACAAATAGGAAAAGAACAGACCTTGACGCTTCCTTGAGACCTATTGAGTCTGGAACTGTACTTCACTTGACAGTTACATGAAAAAGAAAAAACAAAAAGGGAGCGCAATGAGTAGCACCTATGAGACAATTGATGCTAAAGGATTAAAATCCGCTGCTCACCTTAACGGGTTGTGTGCCCCCGCACAACCCCAGTGTTGGGCTGATTAACATGAAGAGATTTCTGCAGTCCTCTCTCAAACTCTACTGCTGGAAAACGATCATCCAGAATCATATGATCACACACACGGCTGCGTCACCACAAATCCTGCGGTCTCCGTGTTGTTACACCCGGTGTCCAGCAGAGGGAGTTCCAAATCAACTAAGCGATCTCCTTCCTCTAATTGTAATTAGTTAACTGTCTAATTAAATTGTAATTAGTCAATGACACACCCATTAGCTCTGTTAGGATTTAATTATATATTATAAATGTTAATGTTTGTAAGGTTCTCTTATATTACCTGAAGAAGACAACCTACTGATTGTCAAAACGCGTTGTGGCATATAAGGGAACACTAATAAAAGGTTTGGATCATTTTTTAAAAAGTCTTTTGTCCCTTTTCCTTGTCAGCGCTCCACCAGACCGACTTCTTTTGTTTCTTGCATGATAGTTAGGCCTCTTTTATATTTGTGTTTTGCACGGTCTGTGGTGTAGGTGTGTATGTGTGTGCGTGTGTCCGTGTGAGTGTCCAGTTTGTACTGTCAGTGAGCTATCCGTGTGACATCCGGATAGCATACGGACAGCATGAACTTCTATACTCAACTGTCCTCGGTGCTGCTGTCCCCAGGGCTGCTACTGCTTCTAGGTGCATGGTGCAGTGAATATTCATGAGCATAATGAGCGGGAAGCAAGTGACAGCAGCACCGAAGACAGCAGCGCTGGAGACAGGTCAGTATAGAAATTCATTGTATTTCAAAGACACGTGTTTTCTCCGGTACGTGTCACACTGATGTCACACAGATCACATCAGTGTGTGGGCCATGTGACATCAGTGCTGCCGGAGTAAAACGGACATGTCAGTGTGTGGAGCACACGGACACACAGGTGCTCCACATGGACCATGTGCAAATACGGACATGTGCACAAAGCCATTGATTTTAATGGAAATACATGTGTCCATGTCTCCGGTACATGTTAAAATGAATGTCTCATGTACCGAAAACACGGACGAGTGAAAGAGTCCGTAACATGAATAGCTGTAACATTCTCATTCTACAAAAAAACAAGCCTTCATACGGATGTGTAGAAAAATAAAAGTTATAACTCGTGGAAGAAGAAGAGAAAAATACAAAATTGTAAAAATTCAAAATTACCCTAACAGGGATTAAAGCGGATGTCCAAGAATTAAAAAAAAATGACCATAAAACAACAGATAAATCAAACTAATAAAAAAATGAGTTGATCAATTCCCTGCCTCACCTATGCCATGTCTCCATCAATCCTAACAGGCTCTGTGATCTGTCCAACAGTGATGACGGGCTGACCTTGCATTTGGGAATACTGCAGCCAATCATTGACCTCAGCTGTCATGTGACTGCGACACTACCATCAATGCTGACGACAGTGATTGGCTGCAGCAATCACATACATATGGTGAGCACATAATTAGTGTAGGACAGTTCACAAAAATTGGACGACCAGTGTCGAGGAGTTGGAATTGTGGCAGATGTACCAGGCGAATATAAGTTACTGTATTTTAATAACTAAATGCAATTTTTGCCTTTTGGCCATTTTAAAAAAGTAGCATGGACATCCCCTTTAATTATTCATTAGAATTGGAAAAGTGCTAGCGCATCTTCCTGTTGTAATGCTGAAAAGTCAGAAAGTCATAAATCGCCTGGAGAGGCTTCTCTGCTTGTCTCCATGATAGAAATGTGTGGCTACATTATGCACAATAGTACAACATTGTCCCTTTATATTAATGATATTCCCTTATTTAAGCAGTGCCTCACTTTTACACCGCACACGGCGCCATCTCGATGGTTGCTTTGCATAAAATGCTAATAACTATGTACGTTTTCAGTCTGATGACTGTACAAGAAGAATAGTCTCATATTCTATCGCTTGGTCACAGAATGAGCTTAGCATTTATCGCGGGCACATCTATCTCTAAAATCAAATGAAATTGTCTCTGTACTCCTCACCTATCTCTATTACCATATGTTCCGAAAACACACAACTTAAAAAGAAAAAAAAGAAAAAAATCGGCAACTGTCTGAATGTCAACTACATGGTTATTACAGAAGCTGATGAGATGTTGTGGTCCTCAGTGGGCGTCTAGGGGTCAATGTCAACATCGGTGTTGATGCCCCAAACAAGAACTGTGTTTGGAGCCTCAAGGTTTGGAATACTGAATATTACACTAAAGAAAGACATTCTCCGACTTCCCCACCAGAGAAGAGGAATCGACGGATTACTGCCAGTCCATACAGAGCATTTCTCACCCACAAAGCTCTCCACAGTGCGGCACCCCCTACATCTCCACCCTCCTGTCTGTCTATCACCCAACCCATTCTCTACGCTCTGCAAATGACTTTCGACTAACATCCACACTAATTCGAACCTCCCACTCCCGGATCCAAGACTTCTTCCGAGCTGCACCAACCCTCTGGAAAGCTCTACCCCAAGAAGTTAGGACAAATCACTACTTACTCAGCTTCAGGCGCACCCTAAAGACGCATCTTTTTAGGGCAACCTATCACACTCCCTAATCAGATTGTTTCACATAGTCCCTCTACAACTTCTCACAACATAACTCCACATCAAACTCCATGGCACCCAAATGCATCTCAAGGCTCTGGCCAACTGGTCCAGGAAACCATCCCCCATTTCCGTGAGATGGCTGGATTGTCATTGTAAATAAGCACTTGTACCTTGCCCCCGCCATCCCCCCCATATCTCATTGTAGATTGTAAGCTCTCATGAGCAGGGTTGTTTTTCTTTTCTTTTTTTCCCCCTCTAAATATTGTATTTTCTGTAACTGTTACTTGTTTGTATATTATCCTCCTGAATTGTAAAGCGCTGCGGAATATGTTAGCGCTATAGAAATAAAGATTATTATTAGAAATAAAGATTATTATTATTATTATTATTATTATTATGTGAACATCCATTCATGTCATAAATTATGATGCTGGCAGTAGAGAAAACTGTATGGAAATCCCAGTCTTATAGGAATAAACAAAAAAAAGGCTTAGCATGAGAGTGATCACATGGTTGGTTCTCTTGGAACACAAAATTCAAAAAACTTGGATATCTGGGTAAATTATACTTTAGAATTGTAGAAAAATCAACATGATGCAGTTACTGCTCCTCGTCTGTGCCTCCATACAGTAAAGGCTGCTTTACACGCAGCGACATCGCTAGCGATGTTGCTCATGAAAGCACCCGCCCCCGTCGTTTGTGCGTCACAGGAAAATCGTTGCCCGTGGCGTACAAAATCGCAAGTCCCCGTCACACATACTTACCTTCGCAACGACGTTGCTGTGGCCGGCGAACAGCCTCTTTTCTAAGGGGGAGGTTCGTGCGGCATCACAGCGGCGTCACACGGCAGGCGTCCAATTGAAGCGGAGGGGCGGAGAGCAGCCACAGGACAGTCACGCCCACCTCGTTGCTGGAGGACGCAGTAACGGTGTTGTTCATCGGTACTGGGGTGTCACACGTAGCGATGTGTGCTGCCTCAGGAACGACGGAGAACCTGCGTCCAGCACTAGCAACGATTTTATGAAAATGAACGACGTGTCAACGATCAACGATTAGGTGAGTATTTTTGATCATTAACACTCGCTCATTGGTGTCACACGCAACAACGTCGCTAACAGTGTCGGATGTGCGCCACGAATTCCATGACCCCAACGACATCTCGTTAGCGATGTCGTTGCGTGTAAAGCCCCATTAGGAGTGTCCCCTCTGTGCCTTCATATAGGAATAGATGTAGAAACTTGGCACTCAAGATAAATGTGAATAGGGGTCTTTTATTGAGAAGAACATGTGTACAATGCTGTCTATGGGCATTGCCACAGACAGCAGTGGACACTGCGTCATACCTGACTACGCCAGTTGCCAAGTTGCTATACCTTCTGAGGCCCCTCTGCACGCACACTGATGAAGGTCTTTGACCAAAACGTCTGTACTTGTACTGGTCCTACAAGTTCTTCTCAATAAAAGACCACTATTCACATTTATCTTGAGTGCCAAGTTTCTACATCTACTGGAGACGGTTTTGGACCCTATTTGAGCACCACCCCAGAAGTGCCATGTATCAGCTCACTTCACATAGGAATAGTCTTCCTGTACAGGTAGATTCTGTGGTGGAGCAGGGAGCTATAAACTCCCTGCTCCAACACTCTCCATCTGTAAGATGTCCATCTTGAGAGTAGGTATAAACTTTGCTTTTTCAGCGGGGCAGTACAAAGGTGGCATTAATACTTTTAAAGGGGCACTAAGAGAGTATTAGAGTGTACATAGAGCATTTTTTTTGTTTTAAGGGATGCTCAGATGGTTGCTTAGGGTGTATAATACTTGCTTTGCCCTGGATACTGACAAACCATGCTATATTGCTGCATAGACATAGTCTAGTTGTAAGGAGGCGGCAAGGCTGTTGCGCCCCCCCCCTGAAGATACCAATCCTGTTGTTGCAATTTGAATTGGGATGTAATGTATAATGTGAAGCATGTCCTGTGGTATCATAGAGCTAGTGCGTCATGCAAATTGTGTTGTGTAGTAATGTTGTTAGGTAGGAATGTGTTGTGCCTAGCAACAGGGAGTTAATAGGATAGGAAACAGTTAATACTTAGGACTATCCCCTAGTGGGAGAGAACTAGCACATAGGGAAAGAGACTGTTTTCTTTCTAGATGCTCAGATAGGACCCAGCTTGTGACAGAAACAGACCTTTGGTCTGACTGGTGATCAAGGCCGCATGCAGTAGGTGATCTCTTACAAGGGAAAGGAGACCAGGACAGCGGTAGACTACTTTTAAGGAATGGATGGAAGGAACAGCTGAATGACAGTGTGAGGTCCAAGAACCAACCAAATAATGAAGTGGCCTGAAAAGGAGGGTCTGGAGAGAGTATGCCTACCAGGAGGGCCCCAAGAAGCTTACAGCTTCTTAAAGGTAGCAGCCTAAGATGATATAGTTTGTGGGGCAAAGTGAGTGTCTTGGGTGGGAGCTCCATAAGCGTCAAAGAGTTTTGAGCTTGAGCCTGGCCATATTGGAACACCCACTCCTCTATGGGAATAATTACATTAAATGTGGCGCCCTGGACAAGCCAGGGGCCACAGATAACAACGCACACACACCCCCACCCCCAGCAGTTCACAGCAGACATCCCCAAAGTGACCTGCTTTCTTCCTCGGGCTCAGACAGACACACCAGGTGGGCGGAGTCAGGAGATGGAGACGCCCACCCATGAGTTTGGCTGGCTTGAGGCAGGAAGCAAGCCCAGTCAAGTTCAGGCGGAGGAGGAGAGAAGAGGTCTGCAGAGAGGCAGACGCAGACTGGGGCCTAGGATTGGAGCCTAGGGCCCTCGTGCAGCGGAGAGTCAGGCAGACGGTAGTGGCCATCTGCAGGGAGCCGGGGAGACAGCTGGTGGAACCGTAGGTAGCCGGGGCTGGGCGGTGGCCCACCGGTACCGAACCGGGGAGCCAGCTGGAAGCCGGAGCGCAGGAGGAGCGTGCACGGAGGTGGAAGAAAGGACTTACACCACCAAACTGGGTCAGGGGAGAAACAACAACCGCAGCCGTCTGTGGGCACCCGTCTATCCAGCCGAGTGTTTTACCAAGGACTGTGTCGTGATTACTGGCTGAGTGAGTACCCCGTGCGGCACAGCGCTGCCCCTGCGACCCTGCACCTCACCACGCCCCGTAACCCGCCTGCTACCCATCCACCTACCTCACCGGGCCCCGGGACAACCAACCCCCTACCCACGGAGGGGAGAACTAACATCTAGCTGCTCCATACCATCACTCCCGGGATCCCTGTCCAGAGCAGCGGTGGTGTTCCAATCTCACCACAACCGTGGGTGGCGTCACGGACAATAAATCCCTTACCAAATCCCCTTTTACTGTGGAGCCTGGGATCACAGACCGGGTCACGCCATCGTGATACCCACAGAAGTGACCCCGTGGCCCGGATCTGAGTACCCCTGGTCCCCGGGCGACACATAAACACAAGGAAAAGCTGGCCATGCCAAAATTAAGTATAACACTGGGGGGGTCACTGAATAGTGATCCCTCGGTGGATATATTCTTCAGATATCATAGATAAACCGGAGGAGGGAAGAACAAAAACCAAAAGGAAAAATGATAGTGAAATATAAATATTTTATTTATTATAGTGCAAAAAATTCATAAAAACATGAGAGGAGAGTAAAGGGTCAGATACAAAGAGGATGGGGCTAGCGTTCAAAGATGGGCTGCACAAAAAGTGACAGTGACAATGAAAGGGCCCTTCTCCTGCACAGCGCGACCCACCATAGTAAAGGCATAACAGGAGGAATCAGAGGTAGTAACAAGTAAACTCATTAGTAATATGGTGAGAAGTTATATAAATGTATACCTAATAGTAAGTGCAATGGCATGGTACATGGACTGGAGATTTAAAGTACCACAGTTCAACAAGTAAAAACTATTTTTACATTTGGTGGTTAAATAACCGGTCCATGCACTAGTACATAAATTTAAGATATAGTATATGTGCAAATGCATAAGATGTATCTATTATGCATGCACTGCCATTACAAGTTGATCAGGCACAAATGAGAGTTAATGAGGCTAGTAGTAACTACAAAGATAAAGTGTGCATTTGAAGGTTAGCAAAAGGTGGATGGAGATTCCGGTGGTTACCTGTTAGAGGTGGGGGGTTGCAGGGAACAGGAGAGGGGTCCCCCCAACGATCGTTTCGCTGCAGAGGCGCTTTTTCCAGGGGCAGTACAAGAGTATAAACAGAGATGTGCCTCTCTAAATAGTGTTGGCACGTTTGAGGTACATCGTGAAATTGTAAACAGATGCGGCGCACACGCTGATCGCCGAGGGGGCGGGGGGCGGGGAGGCCACAAGCGCCGTCACTCAGGCGCACACCCTGGAGGCAGGGACGCGTCACCATGACTCCCGGGCATGCGCACATGGCGACGCAGGACATCCACGCCGCCCGGTCAGCGCGTGCGCACTAGTGTAAACAAGGGATCTCCTCTGATAAGACATATAGAAGGTAATAGCGGAGTATAAACAGATAAAAAAATACATAGAGACAACGCTATGGAGCTTAAAAAGCATAAGAGCAGGAAACATGGACACGATAGATGCAAATTTCCATATGTTAGTTTATCCAGGAGACATCAAAAAAGGGGACGATTTAGATATAACAATAGGTCCAAAAGCATAGTCTCATATTCATGTAAAAATACATAAGAAAGGATCTAGAAGAGAAAAAAAAAATAAAATAAATAAATATAAGACAGAGAAAAACATTTAATAAGAGATATACAATAAATAGATATTCTATATGTTTGCCAACAGCTTATAATGTAATAAATAATGGGCACACAATTGCATAATTAGCAAAAACTGTCAGAATTTCATACACAGTGAGAGTACATAAAAAGATGTATGATGCTCCAGGAAGGGGGACTTTATATATAAAAAAGAAGTTATATAATACGAATTAGTAACCGCTAATAGCTCATTGTAAATTGGAGCAAGGTTGCGAGAGGGCACAGAGGGTCTGTAATGTATATTATCCGGGAATAATTACACGTGGAACCGAAGGAAGATAGCATAACTTCCATGAATTGTACTGAAGTGCTAGGTTGGGTTGTGCTGAAATGAGCAAGACCTGAGAGAAAAGAACAACCTGGGTGAAAAAAGAGAAGATGTGTCTTAAGGGCGCTTTACACGCTACAATATATCTTACGATGCGTCGGCGGGGTCACGTCGTAAGTGACGCACATCCGGCATCGTAAGCTACATTGTAGCATGTAACAGCTACGTGCGATTGCAATTGAACGGTAAAACGTTCATCGCATGCACGTCGTTCAATTCCTAAAAATTGAACGTCAGATTGTTCATCGTACCCGGGGTAGTGCACATCGCAGTGTGTGACACCCCGGGAACGATGAACAGATCTTACCTGCGTCCTGCGGCTCCCGGCCAGCAATGCGGAAGGAAGGAGGTGGGCGGGATGTTTACGTCCCGCTCATCTCCGCCCCTCCACTTCTATTGGCCACCTGCTGTGTGACGTCGATGTGACGCCGAACGTCCCTCCCACTCCAGGAAGTGGATGTTTGCCGCCCACATCGAGGTCGTATGGACAGGTAAGTACGCGTGACGGGGGGTTATTCATTTGTGCGACACGTTCAACAAATTGAACGTGCCGCACATACGATGGGGGCGGGTACGATCGCATACGATATCGTATACTGGATGGTAAGGTATAAAGCAGGCTTTACGATGCTTTGTGCTAGTGAAACATACGAGAAGTTTTGTACCTGCTATCTCAGGTATATACTGGTAGTTTTCGTTAAAGGACTGTCAAGTAAATTTAAGTTGCTTTTAAAGGGAACCCATTTTTTTCCCTATAAACTATTGGCAGTATAATGGCACTAGGATGCTGAATAAAATTATACCATTTGTTGAGAAATCTGAGGCTTGATTGCAAAATAATCCCTGTTCAAACTTTCATAAATGACGTAATTTGTGCACAGACTTAAGCATAAGGGCAGGACTTTGTGGGTCGGGTCCTCTATAATGATTCTTCCTCCTTCTTTGCCTCCTTTTTTCTTTAAATTTCAAGCTGCCGCCTCCATTACTGCTGTTGGCGGCGCATGTGCATTGCTAATGTGACATTGTCTTCAATAAAATGGAGCCGGAATCAGCGCATGTGCACTACACTTCAAAAGTTTAGGGTCACTTAGATATTTCCTTACTTTTGAAAGGAAAGCACATTTTTTTTTCAAAGAAGCTAACATTAAATTAAACAGAAATACACTCTAGACATTGTTAATGTGGTAAATGACTATTCTAACTGCAAACATCTGGTTTTGAATGCAATATCTACATAGGTGTATAGAGGCTCATTTCCAACAACCATACAAATTTTACAAATACCTTGAAAACCCTTGTGCACGTACAGTTAGGTCCAGAAATATTTGGACAGTGACACAATTTTCGCGAGTTGGGCTCTGCATGCCACCACATTGGATTTGAAATGAAACCTCTACAACAGAATTCAAGTGCAGATTGTAACGTTTAATTTGAAGGTTTGAACAAAAATATCTGATAGAAATTGTAGGAATTGTACACATTTCTTTACAAACACTCCACATTTTAGGAGGTCAAAAGTAATTGGACAAATAAACCAAACCCAAACAAAATATTTTTATTTTCAATATTTTGTTGCGAATCCTTTGGAGGCAATCACTGCCTTAAGTCTGGAACCCATGGACATCACTAAACGCTGGGTTTCCTCCTTCTTAATGCTTTGCCAGGCCTTTACAGCCGCAGCCTTCAGGTCTTGCTTGTTTGTGGGTCTTTCCGTCTTAAGTCTGGATTTGAGCAAGTGAAATGCATGCTCAATTAGGTTAAGATCTGGTGATTGACTTGGCCATTGCAGAATGTTCCACTTTTTTGCACTCATGAACTCCTGGGTAGCTTTGGCTGTATGCTTGGGGTCATTGTCCATCTGTACTATGAAGCACCGTCCGATCAACTTTGCGGCATTTGGCTGAATCTGGGCTGAAAGTATATCCCGGTACACTTCAGAATTCATCCGGCTACACTTGTCTGCTGTTATGTCATCAATAAACACAAGTGACCCAGTGCCATTGAAAGCCATGCATGCCCATGCCATCACGTTGCCTCCACCATGTTTTACAGAGGATGTGGTGTGCCTTGGATCATGTGCCGTTCCCTTTCTTCTCCAAACTTTTTTCTTCCCATCATTCTGGTACAGGTTGATCTTTGTCTCATCTGTCCATAGAATACTTTTCCAGAACTGAGCTGGCTTCATGAGGTGTTTTTCAGCAAATTTAACTCTGGCCTGTCTATTTTTGGAATTGAGGAATGGTTTGCATCTAGATGTGAACCCTTTGTATTTACTTTCATGGAGTCTTCTCTTTACTGTTGACTTAGAGACAGATACACCTACTTCACTGAGAGTGTTCTGGACTTCAGTTGATGTTGTGAACGGGTTCTTCTTCACCAAAGAAAGTATGCGGCGATCATCCACCACTGTTGTCATCTGTGGACGCCCAGGCCTTTTTGAGTTCCCAAGCTCACCAGTCAATTCCTTTTTTCTCAGAATGTACCCGACTGTTGATTTTGCTACTCCAAGCATGTCTGCTATCTCTCTGATGGATTTTTCTTTTTTTTTCAGCCTCAGGATGTTCTGCTTCACCTCAATTGAGAGTTCCTTAGACCGCATGTTGTCTGGTCACAGCAACAGCTTCCAAATGCAAAACCACACACCTGTTATCAACCCCAGACCTTTTAACTACTTCATTGATTACAGGTTAACGAGGGAGATGCCTTCAGAGTTAATTGCAGCCCTTAGAGTCCCTTGTCCAATTACTTTTGGTCCCTTGAAAAAGAGGAGGCTATGCATTACAGAGCTATGATTCCTAAACCCTTTCTCCGATTTGGATGTGAAAACTCTCATATTGCAGCTGGGAGTGTGCACTTTCAGCCCATATTATATATATAATTGTATTTCTGAACATGTTTTTGTAAACAGCTAAAATAACAAAACTTGTGTCACTGTCTAAATATTTCTGGCCCTGACTGTATGATAGTACAGCTGAAAACAGATATCCTGATTAGAGAAGCTATAAAACTAACCTTCCTTTGAGCTAGTTGATAATCTGGAGCATTAAATTTGTTGGTTCCATTAAACTCTCAAAATTGCCAGAATAAAAGAGAACTTTCATGTGAAACCAGACAGTTAATAGAAATGAAGGATATCCCTTGCAAGAAAGTGCCAATAAACTGAAGATTTCCTAACACAGTGTGTACTACTCCTTTCAGAGGAGAGCACAAACAGGTTCTAACCAGAGTAGAAAGAGAAGTGGGAGGCCCCGCTGCTCAACTGAGGAACAAGACAAGTGTGTCGCCCCAACAGCGGATCGAACCTCTCGGATCCGGGGGTAGTGTCTCGTGGCTCTAGGGTCTCCGGACCCGGGGGCTTAGAGGCCACACTCTAAAGTAGAAGGGGGATATTTACAGGGGAATTATAGTTCGTGACGCCTGTTGTGTGGTAACAGAGTACCGCCGCTGCCGTTGGGAGTACCCAGGGTGATGGAGTGGGGCAGCAAGGTGTCATTGCCCTCCACAGGTAGGGGTAGGCCCCGGGACTCTGGTTGATGCTACTGGGTGCTGTGAAGGGGGAATCACTCAGCCAATAAGCAGATGCTGACAACCGGGTAAACCAAGTCTCTGGATGCCGCTGCCTCTCAAGGGGAGCTTGTCCGGGTCCTGTCCCCTGCAGTGCTGCCTGGGGATCCGTGACCTGCCTTCTGGCACAAAGTGTAAATTCACCGTAGTGGCCTAGTAGTCTGGAACTTGCTGGGCCCTGCTCTCCACTGTGGCTAAGTGTGGAAGCCTGATCTCAGGGCTCACGCTTGGGATATTAGTGGGCCGCTTGTGTGGAAGGCCCTATCCCCCTCGTTGCTCTAGTGCCCAGATTCTGGAGCTAGTGGGAATAGTCCATAAAGGCTCCGCTCTCCGCAGGCTAATTGCCGAGTTGCCTGAAGCTTCTCCCCGACCCAGTCCGGTGATAGGACCAGGCTGCTGACCGTCCTCTTTGACAGGTCCCAGGCACCAAGCCTTAATCCCCTGCAACCGGGGGTCTGACTCCTCTAGGTCCAGAACACCATCTGCAACTGTGACGCCCCTGGACTATCAGGTCTTCACAGGGTATTGTACAATCTGCCCTCCCATGCAATATCCATCTCCTTCTTCGTTATGGGTCCCCAACTACATGGTGTTGCCTACATGAGCTAATTAAAGTCCTAGGTACACTATGCACCACACCCAGCAGACACCAGTGGACGGCCTGAGTGGAATAGGGTCACCCACTTGGGGGGTTGGTTAGGGGAGGTTAGGTGTGTCAGCAAGAGGCAGAAGTGTGTTGGAAGTGAAGAAGAGAGGAGGTCAGGAGCCGGGCTCCTAGGAAGCCATCTACATAGCAGACGGTGGTCTGGGCCTAGAGGAGCCGGACCCCCGGTCGCAGGGGATCATGGCAAGGGGCATGAAACTGTCGAAGAGGACAGCCGGCGGCCTTGCACCATCACCAGTCTAGGACCAGGGCACGGCGGAGTACGTGGACCCTAGGTCAAAGAGTAGCTTCAGGCAACCTGACAATTTACCCGACGAGAACAGAGCCTTCAAGATCCACTCTCCACCCGCTCCAAAATTGGGGTACTAGCGCAACGAGGGGGATAGGACTTTCCACACAAACGGTCCAGAAAATCCCAAGCGTGAACCCTGAGAGCAAGCTCCCACACTTAGCCATAGTGGGGAGCAGGACCCGGCAAGTTCCATACTACCGGGACCAACAGAGAAGTAAACTTAGGGCCAAGAGGAAGGTCACGGATCACCAGGCAGCACCATTGGGGATGGGACCTGAACTAGCTCCCCTCAGCAGCAGCGGTATCCAGAACGTTGGTTTATCGAGTTGTCGGTGTCAGCTTAATGGACTTAGTGAGTATGAAAGTGACCACCCTTCGCACCCAACGGCATTTCCCCCTGACCATCACCGAGTCCCGGGGCAATCCCCCTACACATGGAGGGTTCTAACACCTGGCTGCCCCGTTCCATCACCCGGGTACTCCCAACTGCAGTGGTGGTACTCCAAATTACCACATACCACAAGTGGCGTCACAAACTTTAACACAATCCCCTGTAAATACCCCCTATATTTGAGTGGCCGCACGACCCCTGGGTCTGGAGACCCCTCGAGCCACCGCGGATCAGAGCAGCCCGGCTGCTAGCACGGGGGTGGCACACCTCCTAGACAGTGTCTCCTGGGAGCCACTACTCCCAACCTCCTCCACTTTACTACTCCTCTACACTCCTCACCTCCCCTTCCTGACCCCTAGGTGGGCAACCCTATTCCGCTCAAGTCGGACACTGGTGTGCCTGGTGGGTGTGGTGCAGGGTGTATCTAGGATTTGATTTGCTGTTGGAGGCAGCACTGTAAGATGGGGACCCAGAACCATGAGGGACTTGAATACTGCACTAAAGAGAAAGAGCGTGCAGTACCCTGTGATGACCTGATAGTCCAGGGGCGTCACACAAGTCCATTAGAGTCTCTAGTTTGAGAAATCGATGCCTCACAGGTCCTCAACTGGCAGCTTCTTTAAACAGTACCTGCAAAACGCCAGTGACAATGTCTACAGTGAAGAGGCGACTCCGGGATGCTGGCCGTTAGGGCAGAGTGGCAAAGAAAATGCCATATCTGAGACTAGCTAATAAAAGGAAAATATTAATATGGGCAAAAGAACACAGACATTGGACAGAGGAAGATTGGAAAAAAGGGTTATGGACAGACGAATCGAAGTTTGAAGTGTTTGGATCACACAGAAGAACATTTGTGAGATGCAGAACAACTGAAAAGATGCTGGAAGAGTGCCTGACGCCATCTGTCAAGCATGGTGGAGGTAATGTGATGGTCTGGGGTTGCTCTGGTGCTGGTAAAGTGGGAGATTTGTACAAGGTAAAAGGGATTTTGAATAAGGAAGGCTATCACTCCATTTTGCAATGCCATGCCATACCCTGTGGACAGCGCTTGATAGGAGCCAATTTCATCCTACAACAGGACAATGACCCAATGCACACCTCCAAATTATGCATGAACTATTTAGGGAAGAAGCAGGCAGCTGGTATCTATCTGTAATTGAGTGGCCAGCCCAGTCACCAGATCTCAACCCTATAGAGCTGTTGTGGGAGCAGCTTGACCGTATGGTGCAAAAAGTGCCCATCAAGCCAATCCAACTTGTGGGAGGGGGGAGCATGGGGTGAAATATCTCCAGATTACCTCCGCAAATTAACAGCTAGAATGCCAAAGGTCTGCAAAGCTGGAATTGCTGCAAAGGAGCATTCTGTGCCGAAAGCAAAGTGTGAAGAGAAAATTATCATTTCAAGTAAAATCATTATTTCTAACCTCGTCAAAGTGTGGACGATATTTTCTATTCATTATGCAACTCATCTGATAAATAAAAGTATAATTTTTCATGGAAAAGACAAAACTGTCTGGGTGACGCCAAACTTTTGAACTGTAGTGTACCTACTGCTATCTCCAGCGCCAAGTTATTGAAGACACTGTGGAGACGAATATGAGCAGCGATGGTAGATGCGCAGATTGAATTTTTTTCTCATCAGCACATGCACCACCACTGCTCATAGTCATCTCCACAGTGTCCTTAGTAAAATGGCACCAGAGATTGCAGTACATGCACGCATTGATTCTGGCGCCAGTTTATTGAAGACAACGTCACAATAGCAGTGCGCACAAGCTGCCAATAGCAGTGATAGCGGTGGTAGCGCAAAATTTAAATAAAGAAAATTGGGTAAGGCAGGAGGAGGAATCATTACAGAGGACCTGACACACAAAGTCCCTACCTGATGCTAAGGCATGGTCATAAATTATATAATTTCTGAAGGTTTAAATAAGGATTATTCTGCAGTAAAGTCTCAGATTTTTCAACTAAAGGTATAATTTTAATCATCATCTTATATGGATTTAATACAACCTCGTGCATCTGTGACGCCCTGGCAAAACCAGGTAGTCACAAAAGAGTTAATCCTCCTTGTTACCACCAGAAACCCACACTCAGAAATAATACACAGCCATTAAACCCTAGCCACCCCGTCATGATAATAGGGACACACCAGTGGGCAGGATCAGGCGGTTGTGAACGCCCACCTAGGGGTCCTGAGGTGTCAGAGGCGGGAACAAGTCAGTGGTGGTTGAGTTTTGATAGTTGAAGTGAGAGAAGCAAAGTGTGCAGAGTAGTCAGGGGTAGGAGCCCTTAGACTACCCGGCTAGGTGGCAGACGGTGAACAGGGCCACAGGCGACAGAGATCCAGTTGCGGGAGACCTAAAGTGGACCGGGTCAAGGTCGTAGCCCGCCGGTGCCGACAGCGGGCATCCGGTCTGGAGGCCGTGCACAGTCGGGGTGCCTGAACCCTAGGATAAGGATGGTTGCAAGCCCCCTTGTTAATTAACCAGCTGGGGACAAGGTTCCAGACTTTGTCCAATTATCTCCCCAGATAGAGCGAAATGGACGCCCAAAGCAGGAGATAGGGTGTCCGCCAGAACCCACTGAAATCCCAAGGGTTAGCTTTTGCGGGCCACAGCTCCCAACACACATAGAACCGGGAGTGGACTTCTCCGTTCCAAGCGAAGTCGTCCAAAAAGGAAAGGCCAACACAAAGTGCAGGAGGAAGGGATACCTGTTCATCAATCTAGGTGCGGGACCCAAATGCACCCTCTTAAGGCAGCCGGCTACTGGCAATTTGGTTTACTACTGGACTTGTGTGAAATTACAGAACTGTGAGTACACCATTGTCCCCCGTTCCAGCCCAGCGCGCCACCTCCGGCAGACATCACTCCCATATTCGATCATCAGGCCCCAGGACTACACCTCCCCTACCCGTGGAGGGGATCCCATCTTGCTGCCCCGCTCCATCAGCCCCGGGCGCCACATCACCAGGCAGCGGCGGTGCCACCAACCCTCACTGCAACCCACGGGTGGCGTCACAGACACAACACCTCCCTTGTAAATATCTTCTCCCTTTCCGACGGTTGTGAGGACGGGCGTCCGTGCGAGCCCTTGTTCGGTCACCACTCGAGCCACAGCAGCGAACCCAGATCCGAGCAGGCCCCCCGAGAGAAGCAGCAGCGCCCCACGCCCGCAACACATCCAGTCCTAAAACATCCTGGTCTATACTACTCTAATCCAAACCATGCAACCAGTCCTTAAACAGCCTAGTCTAAACAGGCCTAATCCAGCCTCGTAAATCCAGCCATAAAACAGCCTGGTCCATACTACTCTAATCTAGCCTCATACATCCAGTCCTAAAACAGCTTGGTCTATAGAGGCCTAATACAGCCAAGTGCATCCAGTCCTAAAACAGCTTGGTCTATAGAGGCCTAATACAGCCAAGTGCATCCAGCCTTAAAACCGCCTGGTCTATACAGGACTAATACAACCTTGTGCATCCAGCCCTAAACCAGCCTGGTCCATGCTGCTCTAATCCAGCCTCATCCCTTCAGCCCTAAAATAGCTTGGGCTATGCTGCTCTAATCCAGCCCCATAGATCTAGCCGTAAAACAGCCGGGTCCATACTGCTCGAGTCAAGCCTTGTACAGTGCTGGCCAAAAGTATTGGCACCCCTGCAATTCTGCCAGATAATACTCCGTTTCTTCTTGAAAATGATTGCAATCACAAATTCTTTGGTAATATTATCTTCATTTATTTTGTTTGCAATGAAAAAACACAAAAGAGAATGAAACAAAAATCAAATCATTGACCATTTCACACAAAACTCCAAAAATGGGCCAGACAAAAGTATTGGCACCCTTAGCCTAGTACATGGTTGCACAACCTTTAGACAAAATAACTGAGAACAACCGTTTCCGGTAACCATCAATGAGTTTCTTACAATGCTCTGCTGGAATTTTAGACCATTCTTCTTTGGCAAACTGCTCCAGGTCCCTGAGATTTGAAGGGTGCATTCTCCAAACTGCCATTTTGAGATCTCTCCATAGGTGTTCTATGGGGTTCAGGTCTGGACTCATTGCTGGCCACTTTAGTAGTCTCCAGTGCTTTCTCTCAAACCATTTTCTAGTGCTTTTTGAAGTGTGTTTTGGGTCATTGTCCTGCTGGAAGACCCATGACCTCTGAGGGAGACACAGCTTTCTCACACTGGGCCCTACATTATGTTGCAAAATTTGTTGGTAGTCTTCAGACTTCATAATGCCATGCACACGGTCAAGCAGTCCAGTGCCAGAGGCTGCAAAGCAACCCCAAAACATCAGGGAACCTCCGCCATGTTTGACTGTAGGGACCGTGTTCTTTTCTTTGAATGCCTCTTTTTTTTCCCTGTAAACTCTATGTCGATGGCTTTTCCCAAAAAGCTCTACTTTTGTCTCATCTGACCAGAGAACATTCTTCCAAAACGTTTTAGGCTTTCTCAGGTAAGTTTTGGCAAACTCCAGCCTGGCTTTTTTATGTCTCGGGTAAGAAGTGGGGTCTTCCTGGGTATCCTACCATACAGTCCCTTTTCATACAGATGCCGACGGATAGTACGGGTTGAAACTGTTGTACCCTCGGACTGCAGGGCAGCTTGAACTTGTTTGGATGTTAGTCGAGGTTCTTTATCCACCATCCGCACAATCTTGCGTTGAAATCTCTCGTCAATTTTTCTTTTCCTTCCACATCTAGGGAGGTTAGCCACAGTGCTATGGGCTTTAAACTTCTTGATGACACTGGCACCGTAGACACAGGAACTTTCAGGTCTTTGGAGATGGACTTGTAGCCTTGAGATTGCTCATGCTTCCTCACATTTTGGATTCTGAAGTCCTCAGACAGTTCTTTGGCCTTCTTTCTTTTCTCCATGCTCAATGTGGTACACACAAGGACACAGGACAGAGGTTGAGTCAACTTTAATCCATGTCAACTGGCTGCAAGTGTGATTTAGTTATTGCCAACACCTGTTAGGTGCCACAGGTAAGTTACAGGTGCTGTTAATTACACAAATTAGAGAAGCATCACAGGGTTTTTCAAACAGTGCCAATACTTTTGTCCACCCCCTTTTTTATGTTTGGTGTGGAATTATATCCAATTTGGCTTTATCACAATTTTTTTTTTCTTTCATTGAAGACAAATTAAATGAAGATAATATCAAAGAATTTGTGATTGCAATCATTTTCAGGAAGAAACTGAGTATTCTATAACAGAATTGCAGGGGTGCCAATACTTTTGGCCAGCACTGTAAATGTAGAACGTCAGACAAGGCCAGAATCACAGAGGGAGCCTCCCAAGTATCGAAGAAACAGTTGCAGCAATTAACTGTGATGAAAAATTACAAGGATAAATAATCAAGCAGCAGAAATGTAATGGGGGAAAAAAAATATCAATTACTTGAAATCTATAGAAACTGATAAGATCACCATATACAGTAAATGTACTGTGGAAAAAATTCCTACAGGGATCAAGAGATAAATTAACTCATAAAAAACTAATCAAAATGCAGATGTCGGTCATAGTATGCAAAACAGAGGTCTAAATCCAAACTGCAGATAATAAGCAAAGGTACAAAAGAAACAAGTCCAAACAGAGGCTATGCATATACCAATGTAAAACAAGTAAAAAATACAAAAAGGAAGATCTATATATGTCAATGTCAAGCAAAGGAAGATATTGATAATGTTAAAGTTGAGATGACACAAAAATGATGGTACATAAAGATTACCAATGGACAGTGATGGTGATGATAGAAACAAGTACATGCCCGAGGGAGAGAACAAGGTAAGATGCGAAAGACCCAAGAACGAGGCAAGACTAAAGACAGGTATGGCAAGTGCCAGATGAAATATAAATGTAGGAGGAGAAGAATCTGTGTGATGACCAAAAGGAGCACGCTTAAAGCAGCCTGGTGTATACTGCTGAAATCCAACCTCGTGCATCCAATCCTAAAATATGCTGGTCCATACTACTTTAACCCAGCCTCGTGCATCTGTAAGGGGTGGACGGACCCCTTACAAAGAGGCGTAGGTTTCCCCCTGAAGATACCCCCGCTGGGGTAGACAAAGACGTTATGTTTATGTGTATATTTTACTGTATTGCACTGAATAGATGGGTTCCCCTAGTGGCCGGGTGGGACGGCTGTCCCCATAGAAACAGGGCAGGAAAAAGGAGGGGCCGGCAGCAGCAGGGGGAGTAGAGAGAGGAGTGAGAGTTTGGTGGCAGTCGAGTCCGGGACAGGGGAGAAGAACAGAGGGGGCAGGGTGTGGAAGCTTGTTGGACAACTAACGAAGAAAAAGGGAAAGAAAGAGTGTCCTCTATGGTGAAGCAGGGTTGGGTGGGTCAAGCCTGTAGTAGCCGGAGTGGGAGCCCAGGTGAAGTGGAGTAGCCCAGCACAGCCCCATGAGAGGAGACGACAAGAGGAGTTTTCCCCCCCAGCAGAGGTTGTGAATCGACGCTATCAAATTGTTGCCGTTGTTGTGAAAGATTCGTGCAATAAATATGCCTTCTGGTTCATCTGATCTCCGTCTGCAGAGTCTTTCTACGTCTGCCAGCATTCTCTGCACCACCACACTCTGCCCCACCAAGCAATCCCCTGTCCCAATAGTGACGGCGGAGCCGGGGGTAAGCCTGAGAGAAAAAGGGGCCACGACTACAATCCCCGAGGCACCCCCGGCACCCCGTTACACATCCAGCCCTAAAACAGCCTGGTCTATACAGGCCTAATATAGCCTCATGCATTAAGCCCTCAAAACAGCCTGATCTATCCTGGCCTTATTCAGCGTCATGCATCCAGCCTTAACCAGCGTGCTCCATACTGCTCTAATCCAGCCTCATGCATCCAGCCCTAAAATAACCTGGTCCATACAGGCCTAATACAGCCTCATGTATTAAGCCCTAAAACAACCTAGTCTATACAGGTCTAATACAGCCTTGTACAACAAGCCTTAAAACTGCCAAGCCCAAACTGCTCTAATGAAGCCTTGTGCATCCAGCCTTAAAACAGCCTGGTCTAAACAGGCCTAATACAGCTTCATGCATCCAGCACTAAAACAGCCTGGTCCAAACTGTTCTAATTCAGACTCATGCATCTGGCCTTTTGTTAAAATTGTTGCTGTGTGGGGGAACGCTAAATATCTTGTCTGTGTAGGTCAACTCTGAAAGCAGGCTATGTAAGGGCATTTTATTAAAATTGTTGCTCTGTGGGGATACTGTAATAATCTTGGCTGTGTGGGTCAACTCTGAAAACAAGTTATGTAGGGGCCTTTAGTTAATATTGTTGCTCTGTAAGGAAACTGCCAGCAGCCGCCGCTGCTCGGATTCAGCCCTGCTGCGGATGGCTTGAGGGTCACCGGACCCGGGGGTCTCGTGGACACGCCGAATAAAAGGGGGACGTAGATGTACGGGCTGGGCCGTATTAGGTTTGTGACGCCACCCACGGTGTGTGGTGAAGTGGGACACCACCGCTGTTGTTGTGGGACACCCGGAGGAGATGTCATAGCAGCTGGATGTTAACCCCTCCGTGGGTAGGGATGGTTGCCCCGGGACCCAGTGGTTGCTCACAGCAAGAAGAATCACATGAGTCTTTTAGTAAACCAAAGGTGATGGTGGCCGGCCGCCACGGCCGGTTGCATTCAGGTCCCCCAACCAGGCGGATGGTCTCTATCCTCTTCCTCTGCACTGACTGTGTAAATGGTGGACTTCCCAGTCTGGAACTCAGGAGTCCGCTCCCGGCTGGATGTGGTCTGAGGAGCCGTTCCCCCAGACGCTGGCCCGTGGGATCTATGGGCCCTGGCGGTGTCCTCCTATCCCTATCGGTGGGCTGATGTCTTCTATGAGGGACTTTGGGTGGGACAGGACCTATAATCCTGGCCTCAATCGGTTAATTAACCAGTCCGCTAGTTTCCGGTCCTGGCTTCAGGGTCCGAGTACCCCCTTGTGTGCTACGGTTTCCGTGTCGGTTACCCGGGTCGGTACCGGCGGGCTACAACCCTGTTCCGGTCCACCTCGGTTCTACTGAGCCGTCTTCCCGTCTCCTGCTGACAGAGACCACCGTCTGCCACCTAGCCAAAGGCACCAGGGCTCCGACGCTGGCACCATTCAACTTGAACCTCCTCTGCTAGAGCTACACCTAGCTCCAGCCCACACTCCTCTCAACTTGAACTCTAACCTTATCTGCTTGTTTTCCCGCCCCGGGCTGTCTAGACCCCTAGGTGGGCGTGTACCAACGCTATGTCTATCTTTCCCTAAGGGGGGGTGACTAGGGTTTCAGGTCGGCTGTTGTGTGGGGGCCTTTCTGTGACTACCTGGCCCTGCCAGGGCGTCACAAAACTCTAACAATCTTGGCTGTGTGGGTCAACTCTGAAAAAAGGTTATGTAGGGGCCTTTAGTTAATATTGTTGCTCTGTAAGGAAACTCTAAGTCTTGGCTGTGTGGGTCAACTCTAAAAGTAGGCTATGCAGTGGCCTTTTGTTAAAATTGTTGCCCTGTGGGGTAATTCTAACAATCTTGGCTATGTTACTACATATGTAACACAATATTCAATTGACCTACTTAGTAGCTTGGTTCAGTATGCTTAGCCAGCACAGATATTGGTAATATCTGACAAGCGACGCAATATTCAAGCGACCAGCCTAACAACCTCTCACTACAGGACAAAGAAAGACTGAGTGCCGTTTGCACATCAGCGGCATCCCAATATAACCTAAGCACCGCCCAGTCAGCTCATGTATAATCAGCATAGCTGATATCCAACGGCCAATCCAAAGAGGCCACGTCATGGGGGGAACTGACGTCCGACGGCCAATCCAAGGATGCCACGTCCTGCTATACGAGAGACCTAAGTTTCCCCTTCCAGCTAGGAACCCAGGACCACTGACATCTAGTGTTTGTTGGTAGCACTGCACACACAGACATACAAGGAATTCAACTTTCTTAAAGGGAACCTGTCACCAGAATTGGCTACTATAAGCTGCGGCCACCACCAGTGGGCTCTTATATACAGTATTCTAACATGCTGTATATAAGAGCCCAGACCGCTGTGTACAACATAAAAATGACTTTATAATACTCACCTAAGGGGCGGTGTGGTGCAGACTAGTCGGATGGGTGTCTCCGTTCTCTGTTTGCGGCGCCTCCTCTGTCAGCCATCTTTGTCCTCCATCTTCTAAAGCCTGGGTGCATGATGCGTCCTACGTAGTGATGAGCGAGTACCAAAAAGCTCGGGTGCTTGAGGCTCGGGCCGAGCATCCCAAGATACTCGTGTACTCGGCCCGAGCACCAAGCCCAATGTTATCCTATGGGAGACCCGAGTATTATTCTGAAATGACCCCCGGCAGCATGTTGAAACCATAAAATTGTAAAGTAAAAAAAAAAACGTGCGTGTGTGTGTATGCGTGTATATATATATACATGCGGAGTGGAGTGCGGGAGGGGCCTTAGCCGAGCGGGGAAGTGTCGGGCTAAAGGCACGGTCATGCTGTGAGGGCCGGCCAATCACTGCAATTCCACAACTAACAGGGCTGTGGCATTGCAGTGGTCTGCCAGCCAATCCCTGCATGAGGGCTGGCTCTCAAAAGAGCGCCAACATGCAGGAAAGAAGACCACGAGTACAGCACGAGTATCGCGAGATTACTCGGTACCCGCCGAGTAGCCCGAGTACAGTGATACTCGTGCGAGTACCGAGTAGTGACAAGCATACTCGCTCAACACTAGTCCTACGTCATGCACACAAGCCAGCATTGAGGTCCTGTGCAGGTGTACTTTGATCTGCCCTGAGTAGGACAGATTAAAGTAATGTAGTGTACTTGCGCAGCACCTCAATGCCGGCGCGAGTGCATGACGTAGGACGCGTCATGCACCCAGGTTGCAGAAGAAGGAGGACAAAGATGGCTGAAAGAGGAGGCACCAGTACTGGAGAATGGAGACACCCATCCAACCAGTCTGTACTGCACCACCCCTTAGGTGAGTATTATAAAGTGATTTTTACGTTGTACACAGCGGCCTGGGCTCTTAAGTACAGCATTTTAGATTGTTGCATATAAGAGCCCAGTGGTGGTGGCCAAATCTGGTGACAGGTTCCATTTAACACCACTATACCTATAAATACACTTTTATAAAATAATGACACAGGGGGTTGCAGGTCACAGTCCCCACTTTTACAGCTGTGTCTGCCTGTGTGCCGCCCTGTGCTCGGCGGCAGCCGAGCCACTCGGATCCGGACCTTCAGTGGGTGGCTCGAGGATCTCCGGACCCGGGGGTCCACGGTCACTCCGAGATTTAAAAAGGGGCTGGTGGTTTGGGGGGACGTAGGTGTACGGCCGGAGCCGTGTTTGAGTTCGTGACAGCCCCCACGGGTTGTGGTGAAGGTGGACACCACCGCTGCAGTTACAGGGCATCCGGGGGAGATATTGCGCAGCAAGTTGCTGGGTAGGGATGGTGGCCCTAGGACCCGTTGGGGAGAGTTGGGCGGTGCAGGGAGATGGGCGGCCGGAGGGCACTGATGTACTCACGATTAGTAACACACACAAGTCTCTGGTAAGCCAAGGTGATGGTGGTCGGTGCCCGCAGCCAGCTGCAGTCTGGTCCCCCACCCGGTTGGTGGTCTCTGCCTTTCTCCTGCACCATTTGTGCATTTGTTGCGCCTGCAACATCAGGAGTCCACTCCCCGGCTTGTGGTTGCCCAAGGAGCCCTTTGCCTGCAGACGCTGGACCGTGGGATCTCTCTGCCGTGGCGGTGGCTTTCTATCCCCCTCATTGGGCTGTTCTCTTCAGTTGGGACTTTTGGTGGGACAGAACCTATAGTCCTGGCCGCAATCAGTTAATTAGCTAGCCCCCAGTAGCTTCTGGACCTAGCTTCAGTGTCTGAGTACCCCCGTTGTGCTCCGGTTTCTGAGTCGGTTGCCCGGGTTGGTACCAGCGGGCCACTACCCTGTCCCGGTCCACCACGGTTCCACCGAGCCGTCTTCCCAACTCCTGCAGACAGAGACCTCCGTATGCCTCCTAGCCAAAGGTACCAGGGCTCCAACCCTGGCACCTGTCAATTAGTTGCAGACCTGACACACAGGCCTGCTTCCACTTTACTTCACCTCCTAAACTCATCTGACTACTTTTCCTGCCCCAGGCCCTCTGAACTCCTCAGTCCAACCGCCTGGCTCCGCCCCCTGGTGTGTCCATCAAGTACTGAGGGGGATGACTAGGGTTTTAAGTGTTTGGCTGCTGTCACCTTGTTAGGGGACTGGTGTAATGCGGGGCTCTATCTGTGACTACCTGGCCCGGCCAGGGCGTCACATTTGTACCAAGTCTATAGGACTCAGATGCTGCAGCACTGCGCTTTGGGTGTGTAATCTTTATTGCTGAATTGGACCCATGGATTTTTCAGTAGGGTAAGGCTCCTTCCTTGTCCCTATGTCAGCCAAAATGCTTCAATCAAGAGCACAGCTGCTTACTTATCAGGTACTCACCCTGTCTCAGATGGAGCCAAGTAGCCCCCAGTAACAACTACCTTTATAAAATGCCACAATACTTAGGCATCCACACTATATAATGTGTCTCAGGATTCACCGACCTCATTAAAATATGAATTCCTAGACAAAGCTAGCCTCACCAGTTATACAAGAGGTACAAGAATATTGGTAAAGCCTCTCTTGCAGCTCAACCAGTAACTAACTTAATCTTCAAATAAGAAAGTTCCCTTTACTTGGATGGAAAGAAAACTAATAAAAGAAGCCATAATTTTCTGATATGTGAGTGGTATATCACCTACCCACTGTATATACAGTATATATATATATATGACCTACCTACTGTATGTACATGGTAGTTACCCGGTATGTCATTACAAAATGCCCCGTTCCAAACTTTAAAAAGGGCCCTTATCTTTTATTTTTATCTTGGCACAGATATCACCTCCTAATTGTGGTCCCATACTTCAATTAAGAGAGTAATTAATTCCACCACTTGGACCACCCCTTCTCATTCCCCATGGTGGTCCCCTTTAAAATAAAAAAAGTTATACTTACCTCCTATGTTGGTGCTGTTCCTGCTGTGCCAGTGTGGCACCCCTGAGGCTCTGGTTGCCACAGGGTACTGCACCTCAATTGAGGTGCGGTATTAATCTCTGGTAAAAAAAAGGGGGGAGGTGTTAATTACCAGTGTTCCACATTCACACACTTCATACATCTTAGGAGCTTCACACAGGGTGGGATGGCCCAGGGAAGGGAGGGGGTGGCTGTCGCGGGCGGAGGGGCCGCGCTCGCTACGCTCGGGTCCGGGGCTGCTGCTGCTCGGTGGCTCGAGCGGTGGGCCGGACCCGGGGACTCGAGCAGCGCTCCTCGCCCATGAGTGAAAAGGGGTGGTTTGTTTGGGGAGATAGTTCGTGACGCCACCCACGGGTCGTGGTGATGATGGGCACCACCGCTGCTGGTGACGGGGATTCCGGGAGCGATGGCAGAGAGCAGCTAGGATGTTGGTTCCCCCTCCGTGGGTAGGGGTTGGTGATCCCGGGGCCCGGTGGCGGTACGGGGAGGCAGGGTAGCTGGGGTGCAGGGTTGCGGAGGTAGCGCGGCGTGGTGCTGGATGGCACTGTTGTACTCACTCAGGCACAGATTCACAGAATCTCTGGTAAACCAAACGGCTGGATGGACGGGTCCCGCAGCCGGCTGCAGTGTCTTTGCTCTCCCCGGACAGGTTGATGGTGGCTGTCTTTCCCTGCACCGTTGTAGAATGTATTGACTCCGATGGTTTCCCAACGGTAGTCTGCTCCCCGGCGTGTATATACCGAAGGAGCCCGTTTTGCCCGCAAGCACTGGCCCTTGGATCTCTAGCCTATGGCGGTGGCTTTTTTATCCTCACTGTGTGGACAGTTGCCTTCTGTCGGGTCTTGGGTGTTAGGGAACCCCTGAGGTCCCGGTCACTATCGAATTTGACCTTTTCGGCGGCTCCTAGCCTGGTCGGGGTCTGATGGCCCTGCCTTTGTGCTTGGTACAGATCTGCTCCCCGGCTCGGTACCGGCGGGCCACCGCCCGTCCCCGGTCCTATGGTTCCGCTGACCTTCACCCACTCCTGCAGACGGCCACCACCGTCTGCCGACCTTGCTGACAGTGCCTGGGCTCCTACCCACACACTAACAGTTTCTGTCCTCTCTACTTCAACTCCAAACTGAACTGCTTTTTCCCGTCTCCAGGCCTGTGAACTCCTCGGTGGGTGGGGTCAACCGCCTGGCTCCGCCCCACCTGGTGTGGACATCAGACCCTGGAGGAGGCAACAAGGATTTTGTTTGACTGTTGTTGACTATCCAGGCGAGGGGGTGTGTGTGATGTTGTGTTTGTGACTACCTGGCTAGTCCAGGGCGTCACAGTGCCCATAACGATCATGGGACTTCCTGGTCACTGAAGTCAGCCACCTGGCTGGGGGCAGGTTCCACTTGGGGGTAGAAATAGGCGCAACACACTCACATCATGAGCAGACCCTTCAGGACCATAGTTCTGGCAAGACATCTCAGAAAGAACTTGGACTTTGCTGGGCCCGGGGCTTGGAGCGGGAGTTCAGCCCGGGTACCTAACTGCTGAGGGGGATGCTATGGAAATAGGACTCTCTTTCTCCTTCTCTCTCAAAATACCGGTGGTGACCCCTTACTTAATCTGGGAAAGACCAGAGCCCATCACAGCAGAGTGACCAGTGTGACCAGGCTGGCAGCTGAAGCTGTGAGTAAACTACACCCTGAACCCACAGAGACTGTGTTGGCTCGTCATTACCGATGTCACCGCCCAGGGCTTAGGCGCCAACGGCCTTTACCTTCCCTCTTCATCCACCCTGGGCCCGCTCAACCTGTGGGGAGTGATACCAACCCAGCTGCCTTAACACCTGCCCCGGCGAGGAATCTGGCAGTGGTGGCTACTCCTGGCCGCATACCACAGGTGGCATCACGACAAACTCTCCCCAAATTCCCCGCTTCCCCCACCATTTACTGTACACCTCAGGACAACAGAACTGGGCAAAGCCACCCCGTGACAACGCCTGACCCGACCCAAAACGGCCCGGCGACGAGTAGGTTAACTGCCTGCCCCATGGGGCGCTACATTTGGCATCACAAACAGGATAACGTGCCCATTTAACCTGGGTAGTGTGGCCTTGATAGACTGTGCAAAATTGAGTTTTCCAAGGACTGTGTGATTGATACTGGCCAGAAACAATGGGAGACATTGGATATGGAGAGCGGGAAAAAGGTAGGTGGAGCTTTGTGGGTGGAACCCTTGAAAAGAGAAGAAGCTGCAAAAGGTTGTGAGGGCAGGCCTCGTTGCTGGCCACCAGAGTGAAACTCTGCGATGACAGAGATCTGTTCCTGAGAGGGGAGGTGGCGGTTGTTCCACGAGTTGTCCACGAGTTGTAGTGGCAGCCTCGGTCTTGCCCTTTGCCATGCCATGTCTCCCAGGCATGACCTTGCTGCCACAGTGCTTGGTGGGGGCATGTACCCTGGCCGATTGGAAGAAGAGACTTTATAGCCTGTTCCGGGCATATCTCATGCCCGAGAAAACCTGGTCGCTGCTGATCCGGGACCATGGGAACCGACGACCTGCCACCATTGAGCTCACCTCCGGTGCTGATGACCTCCCCGGGCTGCAACGTGGAAGGTACGTGCCGGCCCCAGTGAGTTACCGTTATGATGCTGACAGGCGGCCCATTTGCCACCACTGCAGTGGGTCAGGACATTACGCTAGAGGATGTGCAATAAAAGTGCCAAACCAGGGGCTCGGGACTGGCCCTCTGCAAACACCAGCAACCAAGCAAGAACAATTGTTAATGTTTTTCATATGCAGAATGTTTTCTCATTGCTGATATTTTCTGACTTGAACTGTTTTGATGACCTGTGACCGGTATTATTGAAAATGTTTGAAACGTTTGAAGCCAATGCTGCCTCCCAAAAAGGGGAAAAGATGTTTTTTCTTGTTAACCTGTTACATGCATATAAATATTGCGGTGTTAACTGTGTTTTGTTGCAGCCCGGGAGTGCTGCCATTTCCCGTGGGGAAATGTGGTGCCCCCGAGGCTCTGGTCACCACAGGGTACTGCATCTCAATTAAGGTGCTGTATTCATCTCGAGTAAGGGGGGGTTAATCACCGGTGTTCCACATTCACACACTTCATACAGTTTAGGAGCTTCACACAGGGTGAGATGAACCAGGGTAGGCAGGGGGGTGGCCATAACTATCATGGGACTTCCTGGTCACTGAAGCCAGCCACCTGGGGGGGCGGGTTTTACTTGGGGGTAGAAATAGGTGCAACACACTAACATCATGAGTAGACCCTTCAGGACCATAGTTCTGGCAAGACATCTCAGAAAGAACTTGGACTTTGCTGGGCCCGGGGCTTGGAGCGGGAGTTCAGCCCGGGTACCTAACTGCTGAGAGGGACACCATAGAAATAGGACTTTCTTTCTCCTTCTCTCTCAAAACACCGGTGGTGACCCCTTACCGAATCTGGAATTGACCGTAGCCCATCACGGCAGAGTGACCAGTGTGACCAGGCTGGCAGCTGAAGTTGCGAGTAAACTACACCCTGAACCCGCAGAGACTGTGTTGGCTCGTCATTACCGATGTCGCCACTCAGGGCTTAGGCGCCAACGGCCTTTACCTTCCCTCTTCATCCACCCGGGGCCCGCTCAGCCTGTGGGGATCGATACCATCCCAGCTGCCTTAACACCTGCCCCGGCGAGGAATCTGGCAGTGGCGGCTACTCCTGGCCACATACCACAGGTGGCATCACGACAAACTCTCCCCATATACCCCGCTTCCCCCACCATTTACTGTACACCTCGGGGCAACGGAACCGGGCATCGCCACCCCGTGACAACGGCTGACCCGACCCGAAACGGCCCAATGATGAGTAGGTTAACTGCCTGCCCTGTGGGGCGCTACACCAGCACTCGTGTTCCTGGGGCTCACTGAAGGTTGTGATGTCATACGAGCCCCGCGCCCAATCACTGCCTGTATCACTGTCCCCACCTTCAGATATCTGAGTGATCAGCAGGAAGTGAGAGCTGTGGCTGTGCTCATTTCCTGTTGATTACTCATACATATAAAGACGGAAAGGGGTTTATGTGATATCACAATCTCTGTAAGTCCCAAGAACACGAGTGCTGGCACCGCCAGAGCAGCGCTGACACAAGAGGTAAGTATAATCTTTTCTATTTTAATGGAGCCAAACATGGAAAATTAAAAACTGTTGTCCTATTAGTGGACAGCCCCTTTAAATTTAAAAGGAATCTGTCAGCAGGTTTTTGCTACCCCATTTGAGAGCAGCATGATATAGAGGCAGAGATGTGTCACTGCTAATTGCTGCAATTTTTATAGGATCACTTTTTATCTGTTGTAGATCTACAAGTTTTTAAATTTTAAATGTATAAGCCCAGCCACACCACTTTATAACCTCGCCCCACCACTAATTGGCAGCTTTTCGTGCACCCTGTGTATAGGCAGAAAGCTGCTAATCAGTGGTGGGGGCGAGGTTATCCAAGGAAAATAGATGCAATACCACACCACCAGGTCACCTGATTCAATACTGCGGGGGACAGGAGGAGCGACAATAACCACCAAGGCTCTGTACAGGGGTGCTCACCAGAAGGGAACCAGTCCACCGAAGACCATCATAAGGGAAGGTAGAATAGTGACACACGCTGTTGTATAAAAGTCCTTGCTTTATTATAAATGCATAAAAGGTGAGCAGGCCTGAGACCAGATGGTGGCACTCCGGAGGACGACAGCCGTTTCGCGCTGCTGCGCTTCTACCGGTCCTATTTTCCCATTGAGCTTTCCTTTCCAAGCTGAGGACTTTTATACAAAAGCATGTGCCACGATTCTACCTTCTCTTATGTTGATTTTGGGGGCGAGGTTATATAGAGCTGACAAATTTGAAGCAGGTTTACTTGTCCTCTAATGATAATCTCCTGCTGATAAAACAATGATTTTATCAAAACTAAAGCAAGGAGCCCAGTAAGTGCTAAATCTCTGGAATTAGGGTCTCTGCCCCTACATTATGCAGCTGTCAGATTACTTGGCAAATACCTGGTGACAGATTTCCTTTAATGGATATATAGTATGAGATGATTTGTATAGATACAGTATGAGATAGTTAGGCATGGACAGTGGGTAGAGCAGGCTCCCGGACTCCCCAAATGATAAAGGCACTTGGGCAGGTCCCATATACTGAAGACTTCTTTATTCGGAAGTTCTTGGACCCAGAAGCAGTAGTTTTCAAGACAGAAATGTTCTGGGACTCTGAAGAAGGAAGCGGCTTTTTAAGCAGCCCAACAAATATGCTATTTTACACTTTTTTACGCGCTCTAATATTTTGACCTTTGCTGTTGATTTGTCCGTCAATTAATTACGAGACTTTTACGTAGACCTCAGGGAAAATAATTATAACTTAATGTAAAACAAATGTGTTGTATCCGGCTCTAATGGACTTGTGTTGGACATTTATGGTAATTAAATCCTCGGTGTGTATTTTGTTGTTTAGCAAATTAATTTAATTGTTTTGTGTGACCTACAATTAGCGGTAACCTTATCTGAAGTACAGAACAAGTGCACACTACAGTAATGACGTAAACCTGATGGAAGATGACCTGAGGTATGTCACGTTCATTATCGTTTGGAAAATTTTACATTTTCCAAGTTCAGAAAAAAAGATTGATCCAAACGTGATGAAATTTAGAACCTTTTTTTCATATTTAGATCAACTTAAAGGGTCTGTCACATGAAGCCAACCCCTTATCATAGGGGTAATTTGTTTGTCATGTGTGGCCATATGCCTTCTGTAATGATCCTACCTCTTTGTATTTCTGTGTCGATCATCCCTAGTCCCCACACTACTAGTTTCTTACTTGACTTTCAAGGTTAGCCACTCACCTAGGACTGGTCAATCAAGGGACCTGGTCAGTAGACTAACCACAGGATGGATTTGGCAACCCTAAAACAGATATTGTCTCCTTGCTATGCCACCTTGGGTGACATTCTGATAGATGTTAATGTCTGCTAATGTGGCGCCCCTGACCTGGTCAGGCACCACTGAGTACTGCACCCATGCTGGGGACAGTACAATACAGGTAATCCAGAAGGCTGACCGAGGTGTGACTACACAGGCGCATAGTGATCAGGTCTCACACATGTACCTTTGGGAGGACCCCTGGGGATCCCAGGAGGGGGCAAAGCCTTCACCTCCACTTGAGGAGTGGAGGGGGCGAAGCCTCCATCTCCACTCAAGGGGTGTGGTAGAGAGCCTGGTTGCTAGGTGACGTAGGCAGGCACAAAGGGAAAAGAGAAGGAGGAGTAAACAGTCTGAAGCAGAGTGTGGAGGAGTGAGGAGCATGGAAGTGGAGCTCAGACAGGAGCAGCAGTGCAGGTCCCACGAGTGAGCCAGTTTAGTGCAGCAGCTCAGGAAGAGCAGAAGCAGACCCTGGAGCTGTTGCAGTCTAACAGCGTCCGCGCAGTGACTACCGACGGGGGAGAACGGTCACCTGGTAGTGCTGCCCGAACACCACACACAGCTGGAGAGAGAGCAGTGTAGTGGAAAGTAAGGAGACTGTCAGGGAGTACCAGGCCCAAACGGGCGGCAGATCCCGGTGCGGGGATAGATCCACCTTTCCTTGCTAAACCTGCCGGTGTGGGGCCCTCAAAGCCCACGCCACAACACCACAAAAGCCGCAGCCACGTAGCCACAGTTAGGGCCCATAGTTCACAGGAGGCAAGCAGCTGGAGTGATCTGGTCCAGGCGACAAGCAAACGGCAAACAAACGAGGGGAGCAGCTACTTCCCTGGGTGACCCCCATAGGGACTAAAAGTCGGGGTTACCACAAACCACAGAAGGGCTAAGGAAGGCGAGTCGGTAGCCACCCTCATCAGTCAGCCTGAAGGATACCTGGTTCCAGCCTGGTTCATCCCAGCTACGCCCGGGTTACTCACCCTGCCATCAACAGTGAGTAAAACCCCTGAAAGACATTCTGCTTGTGTGGAGTTATTCTGCGCCTTGTGGTTCTACACACCTACACAGGGCCCTGGGGCTTGCCTCACTCTCAGGAGGCTATTACAACTGGCTGCACCCACCATCAGCCCCAGGCATCCCTTAACCTGCAGTGGCGGTCCCCACTGACCGCAATTCTGAGAGTGGCGTCACGACAATCCTAAAAGAAGATCTCCTACCTGTGACAAGATCCAGCCGCGTGGAGTCCCTGAAGGTAATGCACCGACACAACACCTGTGGGGCTTCACATCTGGCGTCACGAACAGGATAAGGACTAGACCTGTTCAGACAGGTGACCATGTGCCTGGGCGGTCCGCTTGAAAAAATTGGAAGCGCCGCCATATTGCCACCATGAAAAGCGCGCTGAAAAACAACAGCAGCCCGCGCTGGGAGAAGTTACCGCCCACGAAGAGGTGTGGCTACCCAGAGATCCCCTGCAGAGTCCTGACCTCGCAAGTGAAGAGAGCGGAGGCGTTCAGAGACGTCGGGACAGAAAGGGAGCCAGAAGCCTGCTGCTGGAAGAGGCAGAGCAGAAACTGAAGAGCCTGCTACTGGAGGCAGCGACGAGTCCACTGCTGGGAAATCGTGCAGAAGAAGGCGCAGAGGAAATGGCGTCTGAACGCAGAGACCCAGAGCCAGGCTCCGCTGCCTGGTGGTATCAGGAACTTGCCCAGTTCTGCGACCAACTGGAGGCCAGAGTCATACGACAGATCAGCGAGGAACGCACGGCGCTTCTGGAGATGGCTGCCGCGGTGCAGGCCTATGAGGAAAAAGCTGCGCGACGAGTGCCAGACCGGACGGCGACGACTCAGACCCCGATGGTGCCACCGATGGGTGAGTCCAGTGTTGCCCCTGCCAGCGCGAGTGCCCCGACCCCTGCTGCCACGCCCGCGGTCCCTGAAGAGGCGCCCGGCGCGGCGACGCTGAACCAGGCCGCAGCCACGCCAGGCGCAGCCCGCCAAGCCCAGGCCGCCGCAGAGATGCCCTGCTCGGCCCGCAAAGATCCGGCTGCCGCTGCGACTCTCATCCACGCCGCAGGTGTGACGCTGACCCAGGCCGCCGCCATGCTAGGCCCGGCCCGCCAAGACCCCACCGCAGCAGCGACGCTCATCCACGCCGCAGGCGAGGTGCTGAACCAGGCCGCAGCCACGCCAGGTGCGGCCCGCCAAGCTCCGATCGCTGCAGCGACGCCCAGCCCAGCCTGCACAGATCCCATCGCAGCTGCGACGCCAATTCAGGCCGCTGCAGCGATGCCCTGCCCGGCCCGCCAAGAACCGGCCATAGTAGCGACGCCCGCTAAGACTCCAGCTGCGACCCTGATTGAAACTGCAACGCTGATCCAGGCCGCCGCCATGTCAGGCGCGGCCCGCCAAGACCAGGCCGCCGCCATGTCAGGCGCGGCCTGCCAAGACAAGAATGTACCTCTGTTTACCCCGGCCTGCAGGGCCAGAGCAGACACCGCTCCCCAGTCTAAGGAGGTCCCTGCTAGGAAGTCCCTGATAGGAGAGGACCCCGCATACTGGAAGCTGAAGGCTGACTTAGAGGCCCAGTTCCCACAGGAGATGGTAGATCGGTATCTGCTCCCTCCGCACACCCCCAGGAGGATTCCGGCAATATCCACGTCAAAGAGTCCCCCGCCCGGGCCTGCTGATGACCACCCATCCCCGGCGCTGCCACAACAGGAGTGCTCTGAAGAACTAAGGGGGAGAGGAGGCCAGGAAGCTGAGGAGCTGACCCCGGAGCCATCAGCAGTGGATCTGTGGCGCCCTAGGACCTGGTCGCCACAACGGCATTGCCCTCCTGAGGGTTAATGCTGAGCCTGGAGGTAATGGGGAAATCTACTGGCCAGTAAGTTAACATCCACCGCAGTTTCTCCCTCAGGCCAGTAGGGGGAGCTCTGAACCTGAAGTTTCAGGGAGCTTCCTTAAGCCTGACCTGGGGGAGGAGTTAGTTAGTCTGTAGGGAGCAGCAGAAGTGAACAGACACAGAGTGAGCTGTCCTGTGAATCTGGGGCCTAGAGCTGGAGCAGTTTGGCCCAGAGAAGCAGGAGTAGCTGAGAGGCAGCAGAGAAGACTCGGACATCGGAGTCTGTGGTTGCCAGGGTATAAAATCCGTCCCTGGTAGCCGAATCCGAAGGGCAGGGGAGCTGCAAGCCCCTGGCCCAGACACATCCAAGGTACAGCTGCAGCATCAGGGCCCGGTGTGGACCCCAGCGGAGAAGCACCAGGGAGTGGGCCTGCGCAGCCACCTACAGAGGGAAGGGACGTGCTATTGGTCCCAGCAGCGAAGAGGGCCATTGCTGGATTCAGAGAAGCAGGGTCCTATCATCACCAAGAAAGGTACAGGAGTAGGCCTCATACTCAGCTGGCCAGAAAGATCACCCCAAGTACTTCCAGGCCGACCGGATCCCCATCACCACCTGTAACGGTCTCCCAGGACTGGACTGTTCCCAGAGTAAAAGAGGAAAAGGTAAAGAGACTGTTGTTTGTGCCTGGTTCTTTCCTCGCCTGTCGGCCCTGCACCGTGTTAGTCACACAGCACCATAGACTTTCACAAGCACCAACTGTGCCCCGGGCATTGCTCCACCTGTGGGGAGCAGTACCATCATAGCTGCCATGATATCATCCCGGAGGCCTCACACAGCAGCGGCGGCTTATTAGCCGCATACCACAGGTGGCGTCACGAACACAACCATTAACAAGCAAGCCACATATTCTACTGACACCCACCAGGGCCACGGAGCCGGGCCCAGCCACCACTGACTACCACCGGACTAGTCCAGCCCGGCACCGGGTGTCCCATAGCCCTGGGGTGGGCGAGTCAACTTTTGGCGTCACGAACAGGATTTCGTGCCCGGTCCCACCGGGTACTGTGCGCCTGCCGGAATTGTGCTTAAAAGATTGTGTACTGGCTGCAGACCACCGCCGCCATTAGCCTCGCCGAGCGCAGGAAGAAGGGGGGCGTGCCTGACAAAGAGCGCGAAGGGAGCGCGCCATCAGAGCAGAGCGCTGTTAACCCCGCGCGACCCGGAAGAAAATTTGAAAAGTGAACGGAGCCTGGTAAGGTTCACTAAGGGGGAGGAAGATGTCCGACTCAGAGGGAGGGCAGGTGGCTGCCATAGCCCGAGACGCCGCAGCACCAGCAGAAGCAATCCCAGTCGCCCCGGCCCCCACTGTAGCGCCGGTAATGCCGATCACCATGCCATACATACCGGGAGCAGAATGGCTGCCGCAATACTCCGGGGAGTCCCATACCTTGAGTGACTTCAGAGAAAGCCTGCACAGCTTATTCCGGGTGTATCCGCTGACTGAGAGCCAGAAGGTGGGCATATTAATGGGACAGCTAGCCGGCGCAGCCCAGCGTGAAGCGAAGTCATGGCCTGATACAGATAAAGGGACAGCAGCCCAGATACTGGCCAAGCTAAAGAGTACGTTTGACACTCGCACCACAGCAGAGATAAAGATGAGATTCTTTGGGTGCAAGCAGCGGGCCACAGACAGCATAAGGGACTATGCCCTAAACCTGCAAGAGGCCCTGAAAGCAGTTAAACAGGTGGACCCAGAGAGTGTACGTGAAGAAGACAAACTCCTAACTGAGCAGTTCATAGAGGGGCTCCTGTCAGATGCCCACAGGACCCAGCTGCGTATCCTGGTCCTGCAGAACCCTGCTCTGGACTTTGCCAAGTTTAAGGACCAGGCCATCAGGGTACTGAGAGAATCTACGCCGAATGACCCAGTACCCCTCCGGCCTCCTGCTATCACGTACCCCGGGGTGGTGCCTGCAACACGAGCCACTGCAGGGGCTGAGGCGCAGTCCCTGGATAAGGATCCCACTGCGGAGCTCAGACAACAGGTCCAGGAGCTGACCAAGACTGTGGCTGCCCTTGCCAAGACCGTGCAGTCTCTACAAATGACCCCCTCGCCTGCGAAAATCGAGTTGGCCTCCAGCCCAGAGGACGTCCCATGGATGCGACAGAGAAGGATTCCGCCGACCCGAGGCAGAGACACAGACCGGTACGATTCAACAGGACAACCGATCTGCCGCAACTGCAACCAGGCGGGCCACATTGCACGACGCTGTCCTTTAAATGGGCCGAGCCTGGGGCCAGGAGCCGACCCCCAGGTGTAAGGAAGCCCGGCTCAACCCCCAGCCGTAGCAAGTATGTGGGAGGACGACCGGTCCTTCCTATTGTGCTGGATGGAATCCCTTTGAATGCCCTCCTGGATATGGGGTCCCAGGTAACAACCATCCCCCACAAACTGTACAAAAGATATTGGGCCGATTCAGACATTGACCATGGCCCAGATGATGATTTAACAATTGTGGCCAGTAATGGTCAGCCCTTACCTCAGATTGGGTACAAAGAAGTAACCATTAAGGTGGGGCGGGTGGAATTGCCATGTCAGGGGATGATAATTGTAGATATTGATCGCAAAGAATCTGACCCACTGCTAACTCTTGGTACAAATGTGATAGAAAATTGTATTGCCGAAGTGATAATTTTGTTACAGCAGGCGTCTGAAACTGCCAGCTCCGGGCAGCAGCGTGTCCTACAGAGGGAGATCAGAGCCCTGATGAGGAGGCAGCAGGTAGAGCTGGCCGGAGGAGAAATTGGCAGTGTGAGAGTAAGTGACCCCCTCCCCATTGTAATACCCCCAAGAAGTGAAATGTTGATATGGTGTCGGGCAGCAATAGGCCTCAAGGGTCAGGATTACCATGCCTTGGTAGAACCAATGTATTCAGACAGTAGGCCTGGAGTCCTGATAGCCAGAGGGGTAGCGGACGTCCGCAAGGGGAGAGTGCCCGTCCGTGTCCTGAATTGTGGGGAGGAGGAGGCCAAATTGCCCCGGTATGCCACTGTGGCAAAATTGTACACTGTCAGCAACAATACCATTAAAGCAGTGGAACCCTTGATCCCGTCCGACCAGGCGGAAGACAATGGCTCCAAGGGGCAGCCGGAAGACTGGTGCCAAAAATTACATGTGGGCACCGACTCCACCCCCTCACACCAAAAGCATGGGGTTTACCGGGTGGTACAGGAGTATGAGCGGGTCTTCAGCAAACACCCCCTAGATTTTGGGCAGGTGAAAGGGGTTCAACATCAAATCCCCACGGGTGATCATCATCCCATTAAAGAAAGATACCGCCCTGTACCCCCCGCACAGTATCAGTGTGCCAAGGAAATGTTACGGGAAATGAAGGAGGCTGGGGTTATCAGAGATAGTTGTAGCCCCTGGGCAGCTCCACTAGTGCTCGTAAAGAAAAAAGATGGTACAATGAGAATGTGTGTAGATTACAGGCAAATTAACCGCATTACACATAAAGATGCCTATCCACTACCCAGAATAGAGGAGTCACTAACAGCCTTAAAGTCAGCTAACTATTTCTCCACCTTGGATCTCACCAGTGGGTATTGGCAGGTTCCCGTGGCAGAGGCGGACAAGGAGAAGACTGCCTTCACGACACCAATGGGTCTCTGTGAGTTCAATTGTATGCCATTCGGGCTCTGCAACGCCCCAGGGACATTCCAACGGTTGATGGAGTGCTGCTTGGGCCACCACAACTTCGAAACCGTGCTGCTGTACCTGGATGACGTAATAGTCTACTCCAAGACTTATGAGGACCACCTGAAGCACTTAGCAGAAGTGTTTGAGTCCTTGTCGAAATATGGCCTGAAGATCCAGCCGTCCAAATGTCACCTCTTGAAGCCAAAGGTACAGTACCTGGGTCATGTGGTCAGCGCAGAAGGCGTGGCACCTGATCCAGAGAAAGTCACGGTAATTAAGGACTGGCCAAGACCCACCACGGTGAAGGAGGTGCGGCAGTTCCTTGGACTGGTGGGCTACTACCGAAGGTTCATTGATGGGTTCACCAAGATAGCAGCGCCCCTTCAAGATCTCCTGGTGGGCCAGCCGAAGCAGGCTAAGAAGCAGAGCCCTCCATTTGAATGGGGCAGCCAACTGGAAACATCCTTTGTCCGGCTGAAAGGGGCTCTCACGGGAGAAGAAATTCTGGCCTACCCTGACTACAGCCAACCGTTTATACTGTACACAGACGCCAGCAACGTGGGACTGGGAGCAGTTCTGTCCCAGGTACAGGGAGGCAGAGAGAGGGTAATAGCGTACGCCAGTAGGAAGCTTCGGCCCACGGAAAGGAATCCAGAAAACTACAGTTCCTTCAAGCTGGAGTTCCTCGCTATTGTGTGGGCAGTGACTGAACGCTTCAAGCACTATCTGGCATCGGCCAAGTTTACCATCTTCACGGACAACAATCCGTTGACACACCTGGCAACAGCCAAGTTAGGTGCGATGGAACAGCGATGGATGGCCCGGCTGTCTAACTTTGACTTTACCATCAAGTATCGGGCTGGCAAGAAGAATAACAATGCTGATGCGCTGTCCAGAATGCCTCACTTACCCGAGTCTGGAGAAGACCTGGATGAACTCGAAGAGATAGAGTTACCGGCTTTCCATCACCAGGGTGTTTCACAGTGTGAGCATGCTGTGGGAGTGAAGTGCTTAAACCAGCACGAGGTCTCGGTCAATCCATTACTCCACCATAATTGGGAAGAAACACAGAATGGTGACCCGGCCGTGCGATTGGTCAAAGAGAAGCTAGCGCAAGCTGAGACCCATCTTGGCCCAGACGCTCCAGAGGAAGCCCAGCAGCTGTGGAAGGAGAGGGGACGACTGTTCACCTACCAGGGCAAGCTCTGCAAGAGATATGTCAACTATCGAACAAATGAACTTGTCTGGCAGATAGTGGTTCCGCAGAGGGATGCTCCAATGGTCCTAGCAGCGTATCATGATAACGCCGGGCACTTCGGGTGGAAGAAGTTGGAGGCCTTACTCCGTGATCGGTTCTACTGGGTGCACATGAGAAAGATGATCGAGAAATGGTGCCGAGACTGTGGCCCGTGTAACTTGAGGCGGAAGGATGATGCCAGCCAAAGGTCTCCCCTACAGCCAATTGTCACGAAGCAGCCCCTGGAGTTGGTGTCCCTGGACCACGTGAAGTTAACACCAAGCCGGTCAGGCTATGTGTACGCCCTCACCATTGTGGACCATTACTCTCGTTTCCTGGTAGTAGTGCCTGTGAAGGACCAGACAGCCAGGACGGCAGCTAGAGCGTTCCAGGCATCCTTTTGTCGACCGCACGGCTATCCGGAAAGGGTACTGACGGATCAGGGTCCTGCATTCGAGGCTGAAGTGTTCCAAGAGTTCTGTAACATGTACGGTTGTAAGAAAATTCGAACCACACCGTACCACCCCCAGACCAATGGACTGTGCGAGAAAATGAACCATGTGGTTATTGATATGCTGAAGACCCTACCGCTGGAAGAGAGGAACCAATGGCCAGAAAAGTTGCCAGATCTGGTAGACTTGTACAACCACATCCCAGTGAATTCGACCAACTGCAGCCCCGCTTACCTGATGCGAGCCAGACCAGGCAAGTTGCCTGTAGACTTTGAGATGGGGACTGTGTCGCCTGAGGCGGTTCAAGAAATAGAGGATTGGGATGCAGAACGGCAGCAGCGGTACCGTAAGGTCCAGGAGTGCGTGGAAAGGAGCCTGTCTCAAGCAAGAACGAGACAAGAACAGCATTACAATCAAACAGCCCCAGCAACTCCCTTAGCACCTGGAGAACAAGTCCTCAAGAAGAAGCGGAAGACGCATAAGTTGGATGATCAGTGGGAAAACGAGCTCTACACCATTATCCCCTCCAACTTTGACAATAGTAAGGTATGCCTCATAAGCAAAGATGAAGGCAAGACCTGTCAAGCAATTTCCCGAGACCGCCTGAAAGCGTGCCCTGAACGGTGCCGAATCCAAAGAGAAATAGAAGGAGTACAAGGAAGTCCCCAAAGTCAAGAGAAAGAAGGGGAGATGATTCAAACCATCCTTGGGAAGTTCCCCAAAACTTGGACCCGAATCAACAATGCCATAGTGGTACCAGTTTTGGCGTTTCCGCAGTTGGTCGAGCCAGAAACAGAAAAGGTTCCGGATCCACCTAAAGAATCGTCCGCTCCAGCACGAGATGACACGCCAGCAGTGGAACAGGAGGATCAACCCCCTGTCAGTGGTGAACCTGTCATACCCTTGGCGACTCCTGGACCACAAAGGCAACCATCACGCTTACCTATTGGGGTTAGGCCCACCTGTAGTGCTGAGATAGAAGATGTACCACGTAGTCAGGGGCAAACACCAGAGCTACGTAGGTCCCAGCGCAGCACTCGGGGACAACCCCCTCTAAGGTATAGGGAGTCTACTGTATAAAGTAAAGAGTACTTATTAGAGTGTAAATAGTTATGCAAAATGTCTGTCATGTTGTGCACAAAATGTTTTCTTTTTCTTTGATTGCGAAAATGGACAATTGGGCCACTGGACTATGGGTGGCCAACACCTAAATTGTTCATAGTTAGCACTAGTGTGCTCAAACACCCCTGAAGAAAAACCCGTCCGGCGTGCATAGAGTGGGGTCATCAATGCTCTGACGCACGCCCAGAGCCTACGTTGGGGGTTTGATCGCGGCGGGTCCCCCATGGAGCAGTGTAATGGACACCCGGCAGGGAGCCACACTGGACTCTTATAGAAATGTTTAAGATTGTAACGTTAAAGAGAATGTGCCTCCCATATTGGGATGAAATGTATGACATGTTATGTTTTGTTTCTACAGTCCGGGAGTACTGAATTTAACTAAGGGGGAGTGTGGCGCCCTAGGACCTGGTCGCCACAACGGCATTGCCCTCCTGAGGGTTAATGCTGAGCCTGGAGGTAATGGGGAAATCTACTGGCCAGTAAGTTAACATCCACCGCAGTTTCTCCCTCAGGCCAGTAGGGGGAGCTCTGAACCTGAAGTTTCAGGGAGCTTCCTTAAGCCTGACCTGGGGGAGGAGTTAGTTAGTCTGTAGGGAGCAGCAGAAGTGAACAGACACAGAGTGAGCTGTCCTGTGAATCTGGGGCCTAGAGCTGGAGCAGTTTGGCCCAGAGAAGCAGGAGTAGCTGAGAGGCAGCAGAGAAGACTCGGACATCGGAGTCTGTGGTTGCCAGGGTATAAAATCCGTCCCTGGTAGCCGAATCCGAAGGGCAGGGGAGCTGCAAGCCCCTGGCCCAGACACATCCAAGGTACAGCTGCAGCATCAGGGCCCGGTGTGGACCCCAGCGGAGAAGCACCAGGGAGTGGGCCTGCGCAGCCACCTACAGAGGGAAGGGACGTGCTATTGGTCCCAGCAGCGAAGAGGGCCATTGCTGGATTCAGAGAAGCAGGGTCCTATCATCACCAAGAAAGGTACAGGAGTAGGCCTCATACTCAGCTGGCCAGAAAGATCACCCCAAGTACTTCCAGGCCGACCGGATCCCCATCACCACCTGTAACGGTCTCCCAGGACTGGACTGTTCCCAGAGTAAAAGAGGAAAAGGTAAAGAGACTGTTGTTTGTGCCTGGTTCTTTCCTCGCCTGTCGGCCCTGCACCGTGTTAGTCACACAGCACCATAGACTTTCACAAGCACCAACTGTGCCCCGGGCATTGCTCCACCTGTGGGGAGCAGTACCATCATAGCTGCCATAATATCATCCCGGAGGCCTCACACAGCAGCGGCGGCTTATCAGCCGCATACCACAGGTGGCGTCACGAACACAACCATTAACAAGCAAGCCACATATTCTACTGACACCCACCAGGGCCACGGAGCCGGGCCCAGCCACCACTGACTACCACCGGACTAGTCCAGCCCGGCACCGGGTGTCCCATAGCCCTGGGGTGGGCGAGTCAGATCCATGCCCAGAGCCAGAGATGCTGCCGTATTCCCGCTGGGATGAAGAGGAAGAGTTGCCTAGAAACCTCACCTGGGAGCCTGCAAACAGTGAAGCCGCAACCCAGCAGAATCCAGCCCGCAAGACACGGCGCCGTAGCAGAACCAAGCTTTCCCCTGCACCGCAGTCTCCAGAGCAGAAAGACGAAGTCACAGCCAGAGACTTGGAAGAGAAATGGTTCCTGAGAAGGGCCAAATCCCAGGTTAGAGGTCCACTTTGTCGTGGTGTAGTAGAGGATTTCAGTTTGAAGAGTGGATATGGCTTCATAGTAGCTCCTGGTGTAAAAGAAGGCATATTTGTGAATAGAAGGGATGTTAGAGCCCATTTGCCCAGAGGACATCCGGGAAGGAACTTACAGATGGGAGATACAGTGGAATTCACAATGCATCAGGGAGAAAGAGGATGGTATGCACTTGACGTTACGCCATGTACCAGAGATTCCTATAGAAACCCAGTTGTCTCCATACCACAAGAAAAAGAAACAGATACAGAACAAGAAACAGATGTAGAAGAAGAAGGAAAAGACAGAGATGGAGAAAACAACAGGTGCCGCAGCCCTACAGGCCCAAGCCCTGGTGAGGAGGAATCTGCATAAAGTAAAGTAAGAAGTACAGCAAGTTAAAGTTTTGAAAAGTTTGCAACGTTAATGTTTAAGAAATGCGCCCACATAAACTAGTGTGAGAAACCCATGAACCTTAAGGCTATGAACTGGCTATAGCCACAAACTCTCGCAGTGTAAATGGTTACCCCAGAGGTACCACCACCAGAGCCAGCCTGTTTATGGGGCCTGGCTCGCCTGCAACCAGGGAGCACGCCTGTTTATGGGGCCTGGCTCACCTGCAACCAGAGAGCACGCCTGTTTATGGGGCATGGCTCTCCACCACAAAGAGGGTACCTGGTCAGCACCAACAGTGGAGGCCGCCTCTACATCCTGCCAGAAGAGGCTGAAGGCGCGGCTCCACCAGGCCAGGTATACCCTGAAACCACCAGCCCATGAAAGCCGCCTCTACATCCTGCCAGAAGTGGCTGAAGGCGCGGCCAACGTGAGAGGGTTTTGGGTGGGTTAACGGACTTGTGGGTGGAGGGTGGTGATGTATGGTACCTGGTGGTTTTAAAATGTTTTACCATGTTTTACTGTTTTATGCATTTTAAAATGTTGTCTTGCAGCCCGAGGACGTGCTGGTGATAACTAAGGGGGAATGTGGCGCCCCTGACCTGGTCAGGCACCACTGAGTACTGCACCCATGCTGGGGACAGTACAAACAGGTAATCCAGAAGGCTGACCGAGGTGTGACTACACAGGCGCATAGTGATCAGGTCTCACACATGTACCTTTGGGAGGACCCCTGGGGATCCCAGGAGGGGGCAAAGCCTTCACCTCCACTTGAGGAGTGGAGGGGGCGAAGCCTCCATCTCCACTCAAGGGGTGTGGTAGAGAGCCTGGTTGCTAGGTGACGTAGGCAGGCACAAAGGGAAAAGAGAAGGAGGAGTAAACAGTCTGAAGCAGAGTGTGGAGGAGTGAGGAGCATGGAAGTGGAGCTCAGACAGGAGCAGCAGTGCAGGTCCCACGAGTGAGCCAGTTTAGTGCAGCAGCTCAGGAAGAGCAGAAGCAGACCCTGGAGCTGTTGCAGTCTAACAGCGTCCGCGCAGTGACTACCGACGGGGGAGAACGGTCACCTGGTAGTGCTGCCCGAACACCACACACAGCTGGAGAGAGAGCAGTGTAGTGGAAAGTAAGGAGACTGTCAGGGAGTACCAGGCCCAAACGGGCGGCAGATCCCGGTGCGGGGATAGATCCACCTTTCCTTGCTAAACCTGCCGGTGTGGGGCCCTCAAAGCCCACGCCACAACACCACAAAAGCCGCAGCCACGTAGCCACAGTTAGGGCCCATAGTTCACAGGAGGCAAGCAGCTGGAGTGATCTGGTCCAGGGGACAAGCAAACGGCAAACAAACGAGGGGAGCAGCTACTTCCCTGGGTGACCCCCATAGGGACTAAAAGTCGGGGTTACCACAAACCACAGAAGGGCTAAGGAAGGCGAGTCGGTAGCCACCCTCATCAGTCAGCCTGAAGGATACCTGGTTCCAGCCTGGTTCATCCCAGCTACGCCCGGGTTACTCACCCTGCCATCAACAGTGAGTAAAACCCCTGAAAGACATTCTGCTTGTGTGGAGTTATTCTGCGCCTTGTGGTTCTACACACCTACACAGGGCCCTGGGGCTTGCCTCACTCTCAGGAGGCTATTACAACTGGCTGCACCCACCATCAGCCCCAGGTATCCCTTAACCTGCAGTGGCGGTCCCCACTGACCGCAATTCTGAGAGTGGCGTCACGACAATCCTAAAAGAAGATCTCCTACCTGTGACAAGATCCAGCCGCGTGGAGTCCCTGAAGGTAATGCACCGACACAACACCTGTGGGGCTTCACATCAGCTCTAATAATATTTGACTACCCTTGGATACCCAATGTGATTCTCGACACTACGAAGCAGAGCAATCACTGGAACGAGGAGCATCTGGGAAAGCCCCTCCCAGCACCAGGGTAGGACACAGTGCTGAGAAACAACCGGTCCACAGGAGCTCAAGACAAACAGCAGAGCATCTAAACCTGCAAAACGTTCTGCGCGAAAACAGGCAAGTAATGACTCTGCAGGACAGCATGGTAGAACATAACAGAGCACAAGATGCTCTGAACATCAGAACCATGACACCCATGCGGAACTGGACTTGGACTATTACTCTTTTCTACCTGTGATTTCTACCTGACTTCCTTGCTTCTAACACAGCTACTTCTGTCTTCTAGTTCTATTTAGTCCTCTTTAGTAATTTTCAGGTTGTGACCATTCAGCTCACTCTACCAGTTAGCAACTACTCTGCAGACGCAACCTGGGAGCCCCTGCCATAAAGTTTATAACTTAGACAACACAACCTTGAAACCAGTATAACGGTGTATGTGGAGAGCAGGGGACAGGGGCTCCTAAACTGGCTTTCAGGCTAGGGGACGCTACTTATCCCTAATCCCAGAGATAGCTCTGATGGTGAGGATATCTGGGCCGCCTTCCTTGCCTTGCTCCTGACCATCTGTGACGCCCCTGGACTATCGGGTCGTCACAGGGTATTGCACAATCTGCCCCCCCCATGCAGTATCCACCTCCTTCTTAGTTTTGGGTCCCTAACTTTATGATGTTGCCTACATCAGCTAATCAAATCCTAGATACACTCTGCACCACACCCACCAAACACACCAGTGGACGGCTTGAGTGGAATAAAGTCACCCACCTTGGGGAGGTTGGAGAAGAGGTCAGGAGTGTCAAGAGGAGAGAGTCGGGTCTGAGAAGTGAAAGAGAGAGGAGGTCAGGAGCAGGGCTCCTGGGAAGCTATCTAAGTGGCAGAGGGTGGTCTGGGCCTAGAAGACCTAGGCCCACCATCGCAGGGGATCGTGGCAAGGGGCACGGACCTGTCGAGGAGGACAGGCGGTGGCCTTGCACCATCACCGGGCTGGGACCAAGGCACGACGGGGTAGTGGAACCTAGGTCGGGGAGTAGCTTCAAGCAACCCGATAATTTACCCGAGGAGAATGGAGTCTTCAAGAGCCGTTCCCACCCGCTACAAAATCGGGACATTAGCGCAACGAGGGGGATAGGACTTTCCACTTCAAAATGGTCCAGAAAATCCCAAGCGTGAGCCCTGAGAGCAAGCTTCCACACTAAGCTATAGTGGGGAGCAGGACTCGGCAAGTTTCCCACTTCCGGGACCACCAAAGAAGTAAACTCAGTGCAAGGAGGCAGGTCACGGATCACCAGGCAGCACCATTGAGGACAGGACCCGAACTAAGCTCCCCTCAGCGGCAGCGGTGTCCAAATACTTGTTTGACCAGTTGTCGGTGTCAGCTTAATGGACTGAGTGAGTACAACAGTGCCCCCCTTGCATCCAACGGCACTCCCCCACCATCACCGAGCCCTGGGGTATTCTCCCCCTGCCCGTGGAGGGTCACAACACCTGGCTGCCCATTCCATCATCCCAGGGTACTCCCAACTGCAATGGTGGTACTCCTAATTACCACATACCACGGGTGGCGTCACAAGCTCTCTAAACCCCCCTGTAAATATCCCCCTTCAATTGAGTGGCCACACGACCCCCGGGTCCGGAAACCCTCGAGCCACTGAGAACCCGGAACCGAGCAGCTCGGCTGCTGTCACGGGAGCGGCACACATCCATGATCTTATATCCTCTCTCCACAACCCCTGGTGGGGGATAGGGAAGCAGTGATAAAGCCAACAGAAATAGACAAACAGGAGAAAACAAATCTCTATCTCACGGCACACACATACAGAGGTATAACACAAAAAGAGCTTAGGAGGAAAATAAGAGCAGGGAGGAAACAACAAGACAATGGTAGAAGTCTGAAACAACTCCACACAAAGTAATACAATCACCAGCAGGACTGGGATACAACAATACACGGACCATTTTGCAAAAGCTATAGTCCAAATGGGAAAGCAGGCTATACCATCTTAAAAAGCCAGGGGGGAGTGACTTTGATAGGTCTCCCACAACATGTGATTCAAGATGTAACCAGCAAGCTAGCAAGAAATGAACTCCACTAATGAGAACACAGCAGGTTGATGCCCAAGCCTGTCTGTGTAACAGAAGCACCAAAGGAGGCACAGTGTGGAGTGTCAGATTTTGGAATGTGAACAGTGTCATATGCCACTGTGCCACCCAGTGCCCCATTACCTTCAGGTCGTCTCAGGGTCTTCAGGGACGGCGCGTCCGGTCCTTCTGGTCACAGGTAGGTTGACTTCTATAGGATTCGTGACGCCACTCTCGGTATTTTGATCAGGGCGACCGCCACTGCAGTTTAAGGGACACCTGGGGCCGATGGTAGGTGCAGTTCGATGCGGTAGCCTCCCAAGAGTGAGGCTGGCCCCAGGGTCCGGTGAAGGTGTGTAGTACCACAAGTCGCAGAAGAACTCACACGCACAGCAGGAATGTCTTTCAGGGTTTTTACTCACTTCAGGTGGCAGGGGTGAGTAACCCGGGCGATGCTGTGATGTTCCAAGAGGGGAACCAGGCTCCTTCAGGCTGACTTAGGGGGTGGCTGCTGACTCGCCTTCCTAGCCCTCGTGTTTTTGTGGTGACCAGGCCCGGACTGACAGGCGGGAGGGGCGGGACTTCTCCCGGTGGGCTGGCCGGTGGAGGGGTGGGGGGGCCGACCCTGCCTCTCCCGCACTCTGGGCCGGCGTCAGCAGTGCCCGCGGCATACCTGGGCAAATGCCGGGGCCCTGGAGAGCCGGGGGGGCCCACTCGGCCTCGTCAGTTCTGGTGCCCCTTGGCCGGGGCCCCCTCGCCTTAGTTCTGCTGCCCCCGGGCCGAGTTCCGGGGGTCCACAGTCCTCGCCAGGAATCTGCAGCGCCGTCCCTTTAAGGCGCGCAGACTTCCTGGTTTGAACTTCATCTGTGGGCGAAGCTACCGACCGGCCTGCTCAGTCCCACAGATGAAGGAGTTGCAGTGCCAGCCAGCGACCCCCAGCACAGCTCTTCTCTCCGGCGCTGTGTGGGCCCCCTCTCCACCGTGACCTGAGCGGTATGTGCCCTCCCCATTCCCCCCCCCCCCGGTGTTGTATGTGCTGGCCCCTGGAGCTGTGTGTGGGCCCCCCAGAGCCGCGTGTGTGGGCCCCTCAGAGCCACGTGTGCGTCTGTATGTAGTAGAGCTATGTGTGTATGTATGTAGCAGAGCTATGTGTATGTATGTAGCAGATTCATGTATGTATGTAGCAGAGCTATGTGTGTATGTATGTAGCAGAGCTATGCGTGTATGTAGCAGAGCTATGTGTGTATGTATGTAGCAGAGCTATGTGTGTATGTATGTAGCAGAGCTATGCGTGTATGTAGCAGAGCTATGTGTGTATGTATGTAGCAGATTCATGTATGTATGTAGCAGAGCTATGTGTGCATGTATGTAGCAGAGCTATGCGTGTATGTGTCGCGGGCGGGGAGGAGGGTGTCAGCACACTACGCTCACCCCTTCTGCTCGGGTCCGGCGGCTGCTGCTCAGTGGTGGCTCGAGCGGTGGGCCGGATCCCGGGGGTTTCTCGAGCGGCACTCCTCGCCCGTGAGTGAAAGGGGTTTGTTGGGTGTGGGAATAGTTTATTGTCCGTGACGCCACCCACGGTTGTGGTGATTTCACCACCGCTGCTCAATATGGGGATCCCGGGGATGGTGATGTGGAGCAGCCAGGTGTTGTGTTGCCCCTCCGTGGGTAGGGGTTGGTGATCCCGGGGCCCGGTGATGGTTTGGGAGGTGCAGGGCCTGGTGGACGCAGGGACGCGGGGGCAGCTCTGTGCCTTGCGGCACTGTGGTACTCACTCAGCCAGTAAACACGACACAGTTCTCGGTAAACAAACGGCTGGTTGGACGGGTCCCTCGGGCGGTCAACGGTGCTGCGGTTCCCTGCAGTTAGCGGTGACGGTCTCTTCCCTGCACCTTTGAAATGTCTGTTTGGTAGCGATGGATTCCCACCGGTACCCGCTCCCCGACTGCAATCTGTGCCGGAGGAGCTCCACTCTTTTCCCGCAGGCGCCGGCCCTGGGAAACTGGTGCCTTGGCGGTGGCGGTGTTTCCCCTTCGTGGTTGGACCTTTGCCGTCAATCAGGACTTGCTTGTTGGGGGATCTACGTCCCCTTCACTAACGGATTTGGCAACTTACGGCGACTCCAAGCCTTGCCGGGATCCGAAAGGCCCCTGCCCTGGTGCTGACTGCCCTTTGTATACTGCTCCAGACCCCCGGGCACACAGCCGACGTGGTCCTTCCAGCAACCTCCAGACAGTCCCACTGCAGACCTTCACCACCGTCTGCTGACCTTGCTGACTCCGTCTGGGCACACAGCCACAGACCAACTTCAGGCTTTCTGTCACTTCCACTGATGTTTCACTTCAATCTAGCTCCTTCCTGAGCTACACTCCGTCCGCCTACTACTCCTTCCTCTTCCTCCTCCAAACTCTCTCTCTCCACTTTCACTTGTTTGCTTCTCCACTTAGCTCCTCTCTAGCCCTCGGCTAGGCTTCAGCTCCTCACACAAGCCCTGCCTGGGCTAAACTGCCTGGTACTTCCTGCCTCCAGAGCTGTGAACTCCTTGGTGGGCGGACACCAACCGCCTGGCTCCACCCACTGGTGTGGACACCAGCCCCTGGAGGAAGGCAGCAAGGATTTGTGGGTTAGCTGGTGTACCTGCAGGGAATGTGGGGTGTGTGTGGTGTTGTGACCTGTGTCCCCTGGCTTGCCCAGGGCGACACATTCCCCCTTAGCAAAACGCAGACCGTCCTCGGGCTGCCCGTCCAACACCGGTTTTATTTTCCTTTTTGTTTTCTGTAAATGTAAAAAGGGTATAACATGATAAACGGTAAATTATGTACATTTTTAATAATAACTCTTCCCAAGACGGAAGGCACATTTTCTTAAACGTTGCAAACGGTTTACGGTTACGGTTTCCGCTCTCTCCCACCCAAGCAACCTGGCCCTGATGCTGCCCCTAAAACCCAGGCAGCACCCCTTGACCCACAGTCCAGCACAAGGTACCCGAGCGGGATCTGTCCTTCCCCTCCAGAGGGTAGCCACCGGTTCCTTTGGTGGCTGGGCCCCAGTCTGCTCTGCTCAGGGCCCTCCCTCCAACCTGCCTCTCCGGAGGCGGCATTGCGGAAACGGTAACGGCAAACAACATATTTACAAGCCACTTAACGTTTGTGGTTGCCCTGCAAGTTCACGGGCTTGTCCATGGATAGTTCCCATGCTAAACTTTTTAAACGGTCCCCACGGGGACAACGGTGCCGGCTCCAGCCGGTTGCAAATCACGGTTAATCAGGTGAAACTTCGGTAATTATCTCTTATCATTCTTTCCAAAACTTTTCAAACAACAAACTTGTAAACTCAGACTGGTGGTCCCATCGGGGACGGTGCAACGGGCATCCTCTGCCCTACTACGAACTTTCAGGCTCAGGTGCTCCTTCCCAGGGAGGGGGCGCGGCGCTCGCTCGGGCCTCTGGGCTGCCCCTCAGTTTAGCGTCCAGCGCGAACCACCCCCGCTCCCCACAGTGCCGGGTGTATTGCACAATGTCGCCCGGCATCAGGTTGCGGCCGGGATGCTCTTCAGGCAGGTGGGCATTCACATCCCGCCGGGCTACAAACACTTCGGCCTTCAGGCCCGGCTCGTAGATGAACCCGTAGCCCCGGCGGACATCAAACCGCCTCACCTGCCCCTCGTACAACGTGCCCCGGACACGGAACGTGGCCTGGCGGAGATTTTCTTTTTCCCAGATAGCTCGGGCCACCAGCTCGGCCTTCTTCCGCTCCCTCTCGGCGATCTCCAGGCCCAGCGGTACCGGCTCCCTATCCCAATACGGCGCTGCCACCAGCGCCGGCGCACGGGTCGGGCCCCGCGGGACATCCTGGACGTTGCCCACTGTCAGGAATCTGGGCGGCATGTCCCGCGGTGTCTTGGCCTTGGGCGCCGCCTTGCAGCAACAACCCGGCGCTACCTCAGCCGAGGTGTGGGGGATGGGCATAGGGGCTTTCCGCTGCTGGGCCTTCGGCTCGGAGCGGGTCATCGGCTCCGTCTCGGGGGATTTTTCAGGGGATGCCTCCGGTTCCACTTTCGGAGTCTTCCACGGTAACACCTCCGGTGTGCCGCGGGCTCCGGCTACAGGTCGGCCCGCTTGGGCGGGGACGCTGGGTACTGCTACCGGTTGCGGTGGTAGCAGGCCTAGTGGCGGGGTCACGGCCTCCGGGACGGGTGGCGAGGGAGGCAACGGGGGGAGAGGGCTTGGACCGGGCCCCACAGCCGCGATGACCGGCCCCTCAAGGGCATCGGGACGTGGGTCACTCACCCTCCCTTTCTCCGCTTCCTCCTCGCATCTCCGCACGGTGGCTATAACGTCCGCCATGTCGGCCTCCCACTCCTCCATGAGGAGCTGCATCCTGACCTGCAGCCTTTGGTAGAGCTGCGCGGTTCAGATCTCCACCCACGCAGCGGTTCCAGGCGCGGGGGCTACGGTGTCGCGGGACGGCATCCACATGATGGCTTCTGCTTTACTTCCAGGAACGGTATGTTTGCAGAGTCCTGGTGTCCCTGCTTTTATAGCTGCAGCTACATGCGTCCAGCCGCCATCGCGTCCCCCTTAGCTCTTTCCGGCCCCTCCTCTCTCGGGGCGGGGTTTCGGCCTTCGCGCCTCTACTACTCGAGAAGACGCTCGAGCGGGAACTTTTCGCGCCAAAGATGGCGGCTTCTGAAATTTTTCTGCCGGACACCTCCGGCGGTAACAAGGCGCACCTCTACCAGACGGCAGAGCGGTAAGATCCTGTTCGTGACGCCAAGTTGTCTCAGGCGGGGAGGAGGGTGTCAGCACACTACACTCACCCCTTCTGCTCGGGTCCGGCGGCTGCTGCTCAGTGGTGGCTAGAGCGGTGGGCCGGATCCCGGGGGTTTCTCGAGCGGCACTCCTCGCCCGTGAGTGAAAGGGGTTTGTTGGGTGTGGGAATAGTTTATTGTCCGTGACGCCACCCACGGTTGTGGTGATTTCACCACCGCTGCTCAATATGGGGATTCCGGGGATGGTGATGTGGAGCAGCCAGGTGTTGTGTTGCCCCTCCGTGGGTAGGGGTTGGTGATCCCGGGGCCCGGTGATGGTTTGGGAGGTGCAGGGCCTGGTGGGCGCAGGGACGCTGGGGCAGCGCTGTGCCTTGCGGCACTGTGGTACTCACTCAGCCAGTAAACACGACACAGTTCTCGGTAAACAAACGGCTGGTTGGACGGGTCCCTCGGGCGGTCCACGGTGCTGCGGTTCCCTGCAGTTAGCGGTGACGGTCTCTTCCCTGCACCTTTGAAATGTCTGTTTGGTAGCGATGGATTCCCACCGGTACCCGCTCCCCGACTGCAATCTGTGCCGGAGGAGCTCCACTCTTTGCCCGCAGGCGCCGGCCCTGGGAAACTGGTGCCTTGGCGGTGGCGGTGTTTCCCCTTCGTGGTTGGACCTTTGCCGTCAATCAGGACTTGCTTGTTGGGGGATCTACGTCCCCTTCACTAACATATTTGGCAACTTACGGCGACTCCAAGCCTTGCCGGGATCCGAAAGGCCCCTGCCCTGGTGCTGACTGCCCTTTGTATACTGCTCCAGACCCCCGGGCACACAGCCGACGTGGTCCTTCCAGCAACCTCCAGACAGTCCCACTGCAGACCTTCACCACCGTCTGCTGACCTTGCTGACTTCGTCTGGGCACACAGCCACAGACCAACTTCAGGCTTTCTGTCACTTCCACTGATGTTTCACTTCAATCTAGCTCCTTCCTGAGCTACACTCCGTCCGCCTACTACTCCTTCCTCTTCCTCCTCCAAACTCTCTCTCTCCACTTTCACTTGTTTGCTCCTCCACTTAGCTCCTCTCTAGCCCTCGGCTAGGCTTCAGCTCCTCACACAAGCCCTGCCTGGGCTAAACTGCCTGGTACTTCCTGTCTCCAGAGCTGTGAACTCCTTGGTGGGCGGACACCAACCACCTGGCTCCACCCCCTGGTGTGGACACCAGCCCCTGGAGGAAGGCAACAAGGATTTGTGGGTTAGCTGGTGTACCTGCAGGGAATGTGGGGTGTGTGTGGTGTTGTGACCTGTGTCCCCTGGCTTGCCCAGGGCGACACATATGTAGCAGAGCTATGTGTGTATGTATGTAGCAGAGCTATGTATGTAACAGAGCTATGTGTGCATGTATGTAGCAGAGCTATGTATGTAACAGAGCTATGTATGCATGTATGTAGCAGAGCTTTGCGTGTATGTAGCAGAGCTATGTGTGTATGTATGTAGCAGAGCTATGTATGTAACAGAGCTATGTGTGCATGTATGTAGCAGAGCTATGTATGTAACAGAGCTATGTGTGCATGTATGTAGCAGAGCTATGTATGTAACAGAGCTATGTGTGCATGTATGTAGCAGAGCTATGCGTGTATGTAGCAGAGCTATGTGTGTATGTATGTGTGGCGCCCCTGAGGCTTCCGTCGCCACAGGTCATTGCACCCCATCCAGCGGTGTGATGCCCATTCTGGGTGAGGAAGGGAGTGAACACCGGTCCCCTGGTAAATCCACACTACACCCATTGCTAGGAACACACTGGGACCAGGGATAGTGGCAGTTACCCTCCCATGCTGCATGCTGGGAGGGGCCGCAAGACCCATCCCTGCTCCTATAGGGTAGATCAGAGCAACTGGGGAGGTGGGAGGAGCCACATGAGAGCAGACAAAGAAAGGAAGGTCAAGTTTAGTTAGACGAAGAGAGGGAGGGGAAGGAGAAGGAGGCCTGCAGGAGGCAGGCAAGGAGGAGAAGTGAAAGGAAAGAGAGCTCCAAGTCAGTCAGGAGCTGAAAAGAAGAAAGAGACGCTTCCTGGTGAAGATCCTGGGACTCAGAGGGTCCAGGTGCCACCAAGCAGAGAACAGAAGGGGTCCCAGGGCCACGGGTAGCTGTAGAGCTGCGGTGGCCTGTTCCACAGGAACATCGGTGGAGGGATCAAGCTGCAACAGGGGACGGTCCCTAGAAACCGGAGGAGTGCAAAATCATCTCCAAACAGTAAAAACCGAGGCCCAGGGAAAGTTGTAAACTCCCCGGGCCACAGCCCACAGCAGCACCTCTAGAAAAGGGGTAATCAGCCGACAGGTGACCCCCCCCGCCCGGAGGCTGTTGTGGAGGCCAAGCCAGGTTTACCCTATAAAAGGCAAGGCTTAGGAAGACAGCAAAAGATAGAGACACTTAAGAGAAGGGCACCGGGTTTTGCTCCAAGAATCACCCAGAAACGACGGAGGTCCCTGGCAGTGGTCCCAGCAGTCCAAGGGTCCCTGCGGGCCCAGACAAGAATTGTGAGTAAAAGAACTTGAACTGCACCCTTGGAGTGGTCTCTGTTATTCTAGCTGCTTAGACTTCCACTACACCATAGACTCTCACGAGCACCAACAGTGCCCCGGGGCATTGCTCCACCTGTGGGGAGCAGTATCATCATTGCTGCCACTTCATCACCCCGGAGGCCTTACACAGCAGCGGCGGCTTAATAGCCGCATACCACAGGTGGCGTCACGAACACAAACTTTATTCAAACATCAAGCCACATATTCTACTGACTCCCACCAGGGCCACGGAGCCGGGCCCAGCCACCACTGACTACCACCGGACTAGTCCGGCCCGGCACCGGGTGTCCCATAGCCCTGGGGTGGGCGAGTCAACTTTGGCGTCACGAACAGGATAACGTGCCCGGTTACACCGGGTACTGTGCGCCTGAAGAATCGTGAAATAGCCTGTGTTTTACAGTGAGAAACTGCCGCCATTGAAGCCACTGAGCGCAGGAAGAAGGGGGGCGTGCAAGAAGAAAGGGCGCGAAGAGAAGCCCCGCCCCCTTGTCCAAGAAAAGAGCGCAAAGCAGTGCCCGCCATGGAAGGCGGAAGAAGAAGAAATGGCGACTAGAAAAGCTGGCCGGCTGGCAGAACAAGCCTAGATGCCAGACCAGACAAGAACCAAAATGTACCTCATTGCAAGCGGAGTGGTGTCGGCCGTGATGGGCTGGGCGCCAGTGTGGCGCCAGATACTAGTGCAGCCTCCGGCCCCGCCTCCGAGAAGGGAAAGGGTGCAGCCGAGTGGCGTGGTCGAGCACCCGAGCAGTGATCCAGCAAGTGCTCCCCAGGTCGGCAGCATGGCAGAGAGGCTGCAGAAGTGCGCACCAGGGACCGGGAAGATGGATCCGGAGCTGGACCTGCTCAGGGAGGAGATGAAGTTCTTGGCCCGGAGGCTGAGCAGTATGCAGACGGAGGTCGACCGGCGGAGAGAAAATCCGATGGTGCCGGAGAGCGTGGGCCGCAGGATGGAGACCGCTGAGCAGCGACCGGGTGAGCTATTTGAAACCCTGACCCGTCCGGACCCACTGCCCCACCAAGCGCCACCGCCCAGTCCCTCCACCGTCCCGCAAGCCTTCCCCGCCAGCCCCGCTGATGCCCGGTGGGGCACCGGAGGCCTGCCTGAAACTCCCAAAGACGGAGCATGGGGAGGGGTGGACCCCGAGCAGCTAGTGGGCCCCCTACCAAGTCCCCCTGTGAGCCTCCTGGGAACAACATCCCCGGGAGTGAACTGGGACGCAGCGCCCATAGAGAGTGGGAGACTGCAGCAACCACTGCGGCCCAAGGAGACTCCCCTGGCAAATGAGCTGACCTGCCAGAGATTGGTGAAGGAGTACCAGCGGGAGCGGGAGGCCCGGGAGGAGAAGCGGAAAGCCGAGGAGGCGTCCAACCTGGCCTCCAAGGAACAAATTCGAAAGGCCCTCAAGGGGTCACAGGGCCCAGTAAGACGGGGTCTAGTGATAGACTTTCGGCAGAAAGGAGGCTGGGGCTTCATTAGAGAGCCCGGCCTGGGCAAAGATGTTTTTGTGGCCTGCCGGGATATCGAGGAGCATTTGCCCAAAGGCCACTCAGGGCGGGATGCCAAGCCTGGTGACACCGTGGAGTACATCCAGCTGATGGGGAGCCGGGGCTGGTACGCTCTGCATGTACACATCCTGCGGGAGGAGGCGGCCCCGGAAGAACCGGAGTGGCGCTGCACTATGCCAGCGTGCAGCGTCTCCCCTGTCAGCAGCAGCCGCAGCACTCCCTCAAAGCAGGCCCAAGCCGCAGAACTGTGCAGCGGGCCTGCAACAGCCACGCAGGAGACACAGACCCGGATCTCCATGGCTTGTTTGATGCAAGGTGCACGGCCAAAGCAAGACCCCAAAGATCACAGCAACAGCCCCCTGCAAACCAGCAGCCCTTTGCAGGAACGCTGAGCTGAGCATGCAAGAAGCCCCATTCCTGCCCAGGCTGCAGCGCCTCGCAGTAGGTCAGGGACCAGCACGCAGGAGACGCAGACCCAGATCTCCATGGCCTACCTGCTACCCAGGGCCCTGCCGAAGCAGGATCCCAGCCATTGAAGTAAAGAAAAGAAGAAGCTGAACTGTAAATAGCCCCTGTCTGCCCCTCATTCTTTGTGAAGATGTCCCTTTTGTGCTGCCCTAATGTTCTTTTCAAAGATGACACCCTACCCTGCTTTACTGCCCCTTGTGCTTTTTGAAGAAGTCACCCCCCATGTTGTATATGTACCGGGCCACGGAACTGGAATGTGGTCCCCGGTGAATGTGATGTCTTATGTGCTCTGTGTAACCAGGCCATTGGACTTAGTGGCTGGTTGTGTATTTGCCCTTTGTTATTTGAAAAGCTGAACGAACTGTCGGGCTACTGGACTTGTTGTAGCCAAAAATGTAATTAGTTGCACCCGTTGTGCCCCCTACCAGAATTATGGTGGATGTGCCCAAACTGTGTAATAGACTGAAAGTGCACATATAGAGTTTCTTCATAAGAAAGTTTGCAACGTTATAGTACTTGTGCCTCCCATAAAGGGAAGAAAAGTTTATTGTTTTACTGTTATTCATAACAAAAATGTTTTGCAGTTCTTCCACATGTTTTTGTTGTCTTTTCAGCCCGAGGATGTGCTGGGATTCGCTGTGGGGGAGTGTGGCGCCCCTGAGGCTTCCGTCGCCACAGGTCATTGCACCCCATCCAGCGGTGTGATGCCCATTCTGGGTGAGGAAGGGAGTGAACGGGTACCCTGGTAAATCCACACTACACCCATTGCTAGGAACACACTGGGACCAGGGATAGTGGCAGTTACCCTCCCATGCTGCATGCTGGGAGGGGCCGTAAGACCCATCCCTGCTCCTATAGGGTAGATCAGAGCAACTGGGGAGGTGGGAGGAGCCACATGAGAGCAGACAAAGAAAGGAAGGTCAAGTTTAGTTAGACGAAGAGAGGGAGGGGAAGGAGAAGGAGGCCTGCAGGAGGCAGGCAAGGAGGAGAAGTGAAAGGAAAGAGAGCTCCAAGTCAGTCAGGAGCTGAAAAGAAGAAAGAGACGCTTCCTGGTGAAGATCCTGGGACTCAGAGGGTCCAGGTGCCACCAAGCAGAGAACAGAAGGGGTCCCAGGGCCACGGGTAGCTGTAGAGCTGCGGTGGCCTGTTCCACAGGAACATCGGTGGAGGGATCAAGCTGCAACAGGGGACGGTCCCTAGAAACCGGAGGAGTGCAAAATCATCTCCAAACAGTAAAAACCGAGGCCCAGGGAAAGTTGTAAACTCCCCGGGCCACAGCCCACAGCAGCACCTCTAGAAAAGGGGTAATCAGCCGACAGGTGACCCCCCAGCCCGGAGGCTGTTGTGGAGGCCAAGCCAGGTTTACCCTATAAAAGGCAAGGCTTAGGAAGACAGCAGAAGATAGAGACACTTAAGAGAAGGGCACCGGGTTTTGCTCCAAGAATCACCCAGAAACACGGAGGTCCCTGACAGTGGTCCCAGCAGTCCAAGGGTCCCTGCGGGCCCAGACAAGAATTGTGAGTAAAAGAACTTGAACTGCACCCTTGGAGTGGTCTCTGTTATTCTAGCTGCTTAGACTTCCACTACACAATAGACTCTCACGAGCACCAACAGTGCCCCGGGGCATTGCTCCACCTGTGGGGAGCAGTATCATCATTGCTGCCACTTCATCACCCCGGAGGCCTTACACAGCAGCGGCGGCTTAATAGCCGCATACCACAGGTGGCGTCACGAACACAAACTTTATTCAAACATCAAGCCACATATTCTACTGACTCCCACCAGGGCCATGGAGCCGGGCCCAGCCACCACTGACTACCACCGGACTAGTCCGGCCCGGCACCGGGTGTCCCATAGCCCTGGGGTGGGCGAGTCATATGTAGCAGAGCTATGTATGTAACAGAGCTATGTGTGCATGTATGTAGCAGAGCTATGTATGTAACAGAGCTATGTGTGCATGTATGTAGCAGAGCTATGCGTGTATGTAGCAGAGCTATGTGTGTATGTATGTAGCAGAGCTATGTGTATGTATGTAGCAGATTTATGTATGTAGCAGAGCTATGTGTGTATGTATGTAGCAGAGCTATGTATGTAGCAGAGCTATGTATGTAGCAGAGCTATGTGTGTATGTATGTAGCAGAGCTATGTGTGTATGTATGCAGCAGAGCTATGTGTGTATGTATGTAGCAGAGCTATGTATGTAGCAGAGCTATGTATGTAGCAGAGCTATGTGTGCATGTATGTAGCAGAGCTATGTATGTAGCAGAGCTATGTATTTAGCAGAGCTATGTGTGTATGTATGTAGCAGAGCTATGTGTGTATGTATGCAGCAGAGCTATGTGTGTGTATGTATGTAGCAGAGCTATGTGTGTATGTATGTAGCAGAGCTATGTGTGTATGTATGCAGCAGAGCTATGTGTGTATGTATGCAGCAGAGCTATGTGTGTATGTATGTAGCAGAGCTATGTGTGTATGTATGCAGCAGAGCTATGTGTGTATGTATGCAGCAGAGCTATGTGTGTATGTATGCAGCAGAGCTGTGTGTGTCTGTATGCATGTATGATGTGTATCTATGTATGTCAGTGTATATGACTGTATAGATGTGTCAGTTCTATGTGTATTTTTGTGAGTTTGTCTTTAAATATGTATATGTATGTGTACGTATGTGTGTGTCTGCGTGTGGATGGGGCCCACTGGGACTCTTCCGCCCGGGGCCCACAAAAACCTGGAGCCGGCCCTGCCCGCACTGCCTGCTGTTTAAAATTATTTTGTGGCTGCCGCCACCCGCCGGCCGCCACTATAGCGGCGGGGTCCGGTGAGCGGCCCCCGCCGCCAATTTTCAATGCTGCTGGCCGCCGCCGGTATTATACTGCCAGTGCGCCACCACATGTGGGCTGCTTTGGTTTGAGTTCCAGGGCTGAATTTCAGTCCCAGTCCGGCCCTGGTGGTGACCCAGACTTGGAGTCCTACAGGGTCACTCAGGGAAGTTGCTTCCGCCTGTTCTCCCCTTTTTCGGCCCGTTTGCTTGTAGCCTGGACCAGGTCACTCCGGCTGCTTGCCTCTTGTCACCTGTGGGCCCTCTCGTTGCTACGTGGCTGCGGACTCTGTGGTGGTGAGGTGAAGGGCATGAAGTGCCCCCACCAGCAGGTTGAGCAGGCCAACTGAATGGGACCCTGCTCTGGGGACCAGTAACCCCGTGCGGGCCTGGTCCACCTGGCAGTCCCCGTACTCAGCCACCTCTCTGCACTCCGGCCTCAGGTGGTTTTCGGGTGGCACTGCAAGGTGGCCGTTCTCCCCCGCCAGCAACCACTGCACCTGCGGTGTCTGACTAGTGACAGCCTCCAGGTTTCCTCCTTGCGACTGCTCTGCCTGAGCTTCACTGACTGACTGGGTGACTACTCCCTCCCCTCTGTGCCTGCCTCCGCAACTTAGCAACCAGCCTCTCTACCACACCCCTTGAGTGGAGATGGAGGCCACGCCCCCTCCTTGATTCCCCAGGGGTCCGTTCAAAGGTCAATATGGGAGACCTGGTTACTATGCGCCTGTGTGTCCACACCCCGGTCAGCCTTCTGGATTACCTGTGTTGTACTGACCCAGCATGGGTGCAGTACTCAGTGGTGCCTGACCAAGTCAGGGGCGCCACACCACCAAGATACTCTGTGAGTTTAGAGCCATACACAGTGTGATAATCTGCTTTTTTGTGTTGAGATAACTCCTTTAAAGTGAACCTCTGTATAAAGAGTCATAGTCAAAGAGAACTTGCTTTGTGATTCATGCTGCCAAAACGGCAAGCAGCATGAATCAGATCAAGGCTGTACAACTTTTACCTAAAACATTCATAGAAAATGTTGTCCGAAGAAGTGTCCAGGAACCATGTGCAGACAAGAGCTTAGTCTGCTGCCTCCCCCCATCACACCTTCTCAGCACTATTGCAATTGATTGACAGGTCTCTGCCTATTATGCAAGAGGGCCAGACTTGTCAATCATATCTGTATCAGTGCTGGGAAGCATCAGACTAGTCTGATCTCCAGCCATAGTCTACGGCCATTTCAGAGAAATATGTACATGGCTGCAAAAGTGTAACCAGGCTCTGATTCATGTTGCCAATGGGAAGCTTGGAAAAATATGACAGGTTCCCTTTAATAAAAGGATCTCATAGGGGCCTCCAACAATCAAAGACTGCAGGAGGTAAGCAGAAGAGGAAATCTAATAGGTGCAACTATGGGAGGGCACATATAGGTTTGTTGGGACCATACAGCTCTAGAAGGGGCATATTCAGCTCTGGGAGGGTTACATACAGCTCTGGGGACCCATACAGCTCTAGGGGGCCCACATAGCTGGGGATAGGTGGGGCTGGAGATAGGTGGGGGGTCACCTACAGCTCTGGGCACAGATGATGCTGCCTTGTGCTGCACTGCGACTCCTCTCTCTTCATCTGTGAGACGAGAGCACATCACACTCTAGCTCCACCCACAGAGGAACTTCAATACATGTGCACGCAGCGTTCAGCAGTGAACACTGGGTGTAAGTGTCAGCTTTAAACGGCCGTCAGCCAGGAAAGTGCAGCTGCCAGCCTGAGAACTGTGGTCACTGGTACTTGGCCCGGGGACCACAGAACTGATCACCGCCCCTGTTTCCAGCAGTGACTTTGGAGTCAGAGATGCATCCATGCATCTCCCCCCCATGCTGATTCCATCCACCTCAGCAATTTTCTAGCAACCCCAGTCCTCCTGTTAGGTTTTTCAGGAAAAATGCTCGAGTTTCCCATTGAGTTCCATTACATTCATTACTCGAGCCCGTCTGAGCATCCAACCTGCTCGATTTGGAAACCGAGCACTCGAGCATTTTAGTGCTCACTCATCACTTGTTGGCACATGATTGTACGTAGGAAAATAGCTTCAGGAGCGGTAATGTGATGAGCGCAGAAGGTTTAAAAATGGCTAAATGGTAAAATAAAGTCAGAATATATTTTTGAGGGTGAAAATAAAGTTTCCAAAAGGTTTTTTTTAAAGCTGGTATTTAAAAGGGCCTCACTATATAACTTTTATATAGTGTTTAATTTTTGTCAACATAACTTGCTATATGATGAATTGGGGAAAACAATTACAATAATTTTAATTTTCAATCCACAGACTTTTTATTCTAACTTTTTTTGTTTTTCACATCTCTGTAGTAAGTTTTCTTTTGCCCCTGTATTTATGTAGAGACTTAGTTCTGTTACCTTATCTATACATTAAGCTCAGTTCTGCTCCCATATTAATGTTTCTGTTCCCATATCTATGTGGTAAGCTCGGTTCTGTTCCCATATTAATGTAGTAAGCTCTGTTTTGTTCCCATATCTACAGTATATAGTAAGGTCAGTTCTGGTACTGTATGTATGTACTAAGCTTGGTTTTGTTCCTATATCTATGTAGTAAGCTTGGTTCTGTTTCCACGTTAATTTAGTAAGCTCAGTTGTGGTACTGTATTTATCTAGTAAGTTTGGTTTTATTTCCAGATATTTGTAGTAAGCTCAGTTCTGTTCACATATTTCTGCAGTAAGCTCAGTTATGGTACTGTATTTCTGTATTAAGCCCAGTTCTGCTCCCATATCTATGCAGTAAGCTTTATTCTGGACGTGTGTTTATGTAGTAAGCTCAATTCTGAGACTATTGATGCAGTAAGCTCAGTTTTGTTCACATATCTATGTAGTGAGCTCAGTTCTGGTACTGCATTTATGTAGTAAGATCGGTTCTATTCCCACATTAATTTAGTAAGTTAGGCTCTGTATCTATATCTATGTAGTAAGCTCAGTTCTAGTACTGTATTTATGCAGTAAGCTCGTTTTTTTTCCTATATCGATGTAGTAAGCTTAGTTCTGGTAATGCATTTATGTATTAAGCTCGGTTTTGTTCCTACATGTATGCAGTAACCTCAGTTCTGGTACTGTATTTATATAGTAAGCTCAGTTATGCTCCTGTATTAATGTAGCAAGCTCAGTTTTGTTTCCATATCTATGTAGTAGGATCAGTTCTGGCACTGTATTCATGTAACAAGCTCAATTCTGTGCCCCTATCTATGCAGTAAGCTTAGTCCCGGTACTGTATTTGTGATGCCTTGGCCTATCAGGTCATCGCAGGGTATTGTGCAATCTGCCCTTCTGCACAGTATCCACTCCTCCTTGGTTACGGATCCTGGTCCTTTGGTGTTGCTAACAGCTTAGCCAGTCAAAATCCTAGGAACACTTTGCCCGAACCCACCAGACACAGCATTGGGGGCCTGAAGGGAATCGGGCCGCCCACATGGGGGGTTGGTAGGGAGAAGTGAGAAAGTGACAGAGAAATGAAACAGGAGTGAAAGGAGTAGGAGGTGGAAAAGTGACTCTCTGGGAGAGAGAGGTCACCGATCCGGAGCAGGGCTCCTGGGGTTTACTAGATGGCAACCGTTGGTCTGGGCCTGGTAGGAGCTGGAACCCCAGTCACAGGGGTACACGTCAAGGGGCACGGACTGCCAAGGAGGGCAGCCGGCGGCCTTGAGCCATCGCCGGGCAGGGGGCCAGGGCACGACGAGGTACGTGGACCCTAGGCCAGGAAGTAGCTTCATGTGTCCCGGTAATTTACCCGACGGGGTTGAAGACTTCAAGATTCATCCCCAACCCGCTCCAAAATCGGGGTACTAGCGCACCGATGGGATAGGACTTTCCCATATACAGTCCAAAGAAATCCTACTCATGAACCCTGAGAGCAAGCTCACTCCGTTAGCCATGCGAGTGAACGGGACTCGAAAGGTTTCAAGCTTGAGGGTCCAACTAGTAAGAAGGTGCCACGGAAAAGGCCACAGGCTAACAGCAACACCAAGGGCACGGATCCCAGCGTGCTCCCTCCAGGCTGCAGTGGTACTCAGAATTCTGGTTTACAAGCTGTCGGTGTTATTATTCCTGGACTGAGTGAATACGCTGAAAAGCCCCTTTTCCTCTACCCAACGGCACCCCAAAAACCAACATCCAACGGGCCCCGGGGCACAAACCCCCTACCCACAAAGGGGTTAAACATCCTGCTGCTACACCATCGCCACCGGGCTCCCCCAACAGCAGTGGTGGTCTCCCACATTACCACACACCGTGGGTGGCATCACAAACTTTCTAATCCCCTGTACATACTCCCCCTCTTTTCATTCGAGTATTCCCGGTGGACCCCCCCCCCCCCAGGTCCGGAGACCCCTCGAGTCACCCCGGCTCCGGATTTGAGCGGCTCGGCCGCTGGCACGGGGGCGGTACATATTTATGTAGTAAGCTTAGTTCTGGTACTGTATTTATGTAGTAAGCTCAATTCTATTCCCACATTAATTCAGTAAGCTAGGGTCTGTCTCTATATCTATGTAGTAAGCTCAGTTCTAGTGCTGTATTTATGTAGTAAGCTCGGTTTTGTTCCTATATCGATGTAGTAAGCTCAGTTCTGGTACTGCATTTATGTACTAACCTCAGTTTTGTTCCTACATTTATGCAGTAACCTCAGTTCTGGTACTACATTTATGTAGTAACCTCGGTTTTGTTCCTACATTTATGCAGTAACCTCAGTTCTGGTACTGTATTTATATAGTAAACTCAGTTATGCTCCTGTAGCAAGCTCAGTTTTGTTTCCATATCTATGTAATAGGATCAGGTCTGGCACTGTGTTCATGTAACAAGCTCAATTCTGTTCCCCTATGTATGCAGTAAGCTCAGTCCTGGTACTGTATTTATTTACTAAGCTGAGTTCTGGTACTGTATTTATGTTGTGAGCTCAGTTCTGGCACTGTATGTAGTAGTAAGCTCAATTATTTTTCACATTTAATAAGCTTAGTTCTGTTGCCATATATATGTAGTAAGCTCAGTTCTGACACTGTATTTATGTAGTAACCCAGATTTTGTTCACATTTATTAAGTAGGCTCAGTTCTGCCCATGTATTTATGTAGTAAGCTCAGTTCTGGCCCTGTATTTATGTAGTAAGCTCAGTTCTGGCACTGTATTTATGTAGTAAGCTCAGTTCTATTCCCACACTAATTTAATAAGCTTCTTTCTGTTGCCATTTCTCTGTAGTAAGCTCAGATTGTTACGGGGGAACCGGCAGATTAGGACCAGGGGGTATAAATCCCAATCGCCAGTCGGGGCCCACCGTGCTCCAGATGGTAATGGAGCTGCTGGCACCCTGTGGGTTAGGCGGAGACTATAGAGCTGGATGGCTCTGAGATAACCCAGGGAACTGGTCACGTGTGTAGAGACACGTCAGACCGGATGACAACCCAGTTAGCGTTTCGGTGGAATTGGCGCAACCCCGACCACGTGTGCAGGGAACACGTCAGGCTGGATGGTGACCAGGTAGCATTGACCGAGAAGACCGCTGCGACAGCACCCCGTAGGCCACGTGTGTCAGACACGACAGGCCGAGTGGTCCTTCGATTAGCATTTCTGGTCACTACGCGAATGGCCACGTGTGTAGAGGACACGTCAGGCCAAGGGATCACACCAGTAGCATTGACTGGGAAGCCAAGGAGGATAATAGGTTCACACACCCAATCCTGGAACACCCTGTTAACTCCACAGTGGTCCTGGGGTATGCTGTCCGTGCGCGTAGGAGGCACAACCGGACAGGAGACCAGCAGGTATGCTGTCCGTGTGCGTAGGAGGCACAACTGGACAGGTGATGCAGCAGCCGCAGCCCAGTTAACGCCACTGGACTGCTATAGCACAACAGGAACGGTAGCAAGGAAGCACGGCGCCTGACCCTCATGTGCTGAGCCACGAATCTTGGCGTGACAGGCACCGTTCGCCTAGCCCTACCTACCGCTTCCAACAAGGCTTATGCCACCATGAATTCTAAGTTAATATGAGTGAAGACTGTGCACCTCCATGTTGTCTCCAGCCCCTTTTATAACCTAGATCCGCCCCAAACCCAGGGTAGAACCACCAAGGTCCAATAGCAGAGTGCCATATCATCAGCGACGTCACCAGCGGCCTATCCGGAACCGCCACGTCATTGATGACCTCATGGCAGCCACGCCCCAAACACTTCACCAGTCATCGTCTGACAACCAATGGTGAGGTGCCAGATCATAGGGGCGGGCCTCTGTGAGCCAGTCTGGAGTTGCCACGTCATCAGGACACCTGACACCCTCTGCCCTATCAGGGCCTGCCACCTCACGGACATGCTCAGTGAGGTCCTTACCGGATCTAGCCTCTGATGCACAAAGTGCCTGAGCATGCTCAGTAGCCTTAACAACAGATCAGAAATCAGACTATCTGCCTGAGCATGCTCAGTAGGCACATCCCAGAACTTAGACACAGCATGAAGTCCAAGGACCTGTGCAAAGAGGCTGTTAGGATTAATTGTGGGAGCATGCTCAGTAGCTTGAACTGAGGACTTAGTCTCAGAAATGACACAATCAGGCTGAGCATGCTCACTAGGCAAAACACCGGGCTTAGACTCTGGCTGGGGTAAATCGGTGCACGCATGCGCACTAGCCGCCTCTCCCCACTCAGACGTGGTGGAAGGAGCAGAAAACTGGACGACCCGAGGCACAGCCAAGAATGGCGGCTGGCGCCTGGGCGCATCAGGAACCGCAGCAGGCTGCTTGCGGCTATGGCGGCGCCGGTTCGTAACACAGATCTACTTCTGTATTTATGTAGTAAGCTCGGTTTTGTTCCTATAGCTATGAAGTAGACTCAGTTCTTGTACTACATTTATGTAATAAGCTCAGATCTGTTCTCATATCTATGTAGCAAGCATAGTTCTCTTCCCATATTTATGTAGTAAGCTCAGTTCTCTTCCTATATTTATGTAGTAAGCTCAGTTCTCTTCCTATATTTATGTAGTAAGCTCAGTTCTCTTCCTATATTTATGTAGTAAGCTCAGTTCTGGTACTATAATTATATAGTAAGCTCAGTTCTGTTCCCGTATTAATGTATTAAGCTTGGTTCTGTTCCCATATCTATGTAGTAAGATCGGTTCTGGTTCTGTGTTTATTTAGTAGGCTCAGTCCTGCTCTTGTATAAATGTAGTAAGCTAGACTCTGTTCCCTTATCTATGTACCACCGTTATTTTGAAATCCTTTTACCCCTGCTGCTTTATTGTAGTGGGCCACTGAGGGCCACTGCTTTTTGATTGCCCCCCAGGACATTATTTGCCAGCCCCTGGTAATTATTATTATTTATTATTATAGCTCCATTTATTCCATGGCACTTTACAAGTGAAAAGGGGCAAACATAGACAAGTACAATAATCATGGACAATACAAGACACAGACTGGTACAGGGGGAGGGATGACCCTGCCCGCGAGGGCTCACAGTCTACAGGGGACTCATCATTTTATAGAATGTAGCATTCAGAGCTATAGACTTGTATTCTTTATCATTCATTTTATAGCTGAATAATATATTTTACTGTTATGTTATTTTTAGACATTGAAGGGAACAAGGGCCCCAAACACATTTTTTTGCACAGGGTCCCTCTGCTGTCAGTGACGGCCCCTGCTATGGCCAAATGCTAATGTAATCACTATTAATATATGAACCAATTGAAATGACTGAAGTCTTTTCCCCTGTTCCAAAAGCAAATCTGCAGAACTGCTGTTTCTGTGTTTTCCCAAATAGGTTGAGCACCAGAGCACAGAAGCCAAAGGGCATGGAGACCAATTTGTTTCCTAAAAATAATAGACAGCTAAAACTCTAATAGTGATGATTTGTCATCAATGACAGCCGGGCCAGCATACATGAGAAGAGACAGGGTAACGTATTGAAAATGCGCTGCCCTCCTTTTATCAAGAGACCTACCAGCGTACGAGAAACCAAGTAAAATATGCTGCAAAATCCTGACAGCGGAAATAGCTGTGATTGAGAATACTCTGCCAGCACTAACGCCAATCCCCGGAAAATTAGACTTTAAAAATGGAGCTTTTCATAATCTAAAAAAAAAAAAAAAAAAAAAAATATCACCTTGAAGAAAAAAAATGCAATGTGGATAAAAAAAAAATACGCATTACGGAGGACATTAGCAAAGGTGATTTTGTAAGAAAGTTGGCATTTTATTGCCTGCACTTATTTTCATTACGGCACATTGTAACGACTTTCACCCGAAGAAGAGCGGCTCCAGTCATACATTGTAACACTCTGATTAATAATGCAGGCCGCACAGGTTATCTAGGCAGAGCCGGGATGATGGGAATGGATGTTATTTTGTTTGCCTTCCCTCTCCTTACAGTATATCTGTCAAAACAAGTAGGCATATAACATTAATCTAAGCACTGATGAATAACTGTTCCAACTAGGACACCGGATTTCTGTTTAGCCTTACGTGCCATGCTATATTTAAAGATTTGTTTTGTGTTTATAAACAATAAGACAACCCAAAATTATCTTCTTTTATTTGTCCATTGTTATCAAATGAAATTATGTGACATTGCAGTTTCAATATTGACCACTAGATGTCAGTATAGAGATTATACATGCCAGAGAAGCATCTTGGTTTACGACCTGTTGTGAAACTGAATTTTGTTATCATTTTTAAAGCTCAGGCACACAACTAGGAGCGTAGCTATAGTGTTTGAAGAGATATCAGCCCAAGGTGTCACGGCCCGGTGACTAGGAGAAACAGGGAGATCTATGCTGGCCCTAAGACCCCTGAACGTGTGCCGCCCCCATGTCAGTAGCAGCCGGGCTGCTCGGATCCGGACCCGCTGTGTGGCTCGAGGGACTGTCCGAACCCAGGGGTCTCACGGACACGCCAAATAAAAGGGGGATGTTTTTGTACGGGCTTGGCCGTATTCAGTTCGTGACGCCACCCACGGTGTGTGGTGAAGTTTGGCACCACCGCTGCTGCTGTGGGGCACCCGGGGAGATGTAGTGGCAGCTGGATGTTAACCCCTCCGTGGGCAGGGATGGTTGCCCCGGGAGCCAGTGCCTCTGTGCAGGGAATGGTAATAGCAAGGGCCAGCGCACCTGGACGTACCAGGGAATGTTTGGTTACTCACAGTAGAATGAATCACACGAGTCTTTTGGTAAACCAAGGTGCTGGTGGCCGGCCGCCACGGCCGGTTGTACTCTAGTCTCCCACCCGGGCTGGTGGTCACCGTCTTTCTATCTGCACTGTTTTTGTGGGGTGGTGGACTTCCTGGTGTGGAACGCAGGAGTCCGCTCCTGGCTTATGTACCTGAGGAGCAGTGCCTACTGACGCTGACCCGTGGCATCTTCTGGGCCCTGGCGGCTGCTCTATCTCTCTCTGTGGGTGGTTGTCTGCTTTTGGGACTTTGGTTGGAACAGGACCTATAATCCTGCCTTCAATTGGTTAATTAGCTAGGCCGTTGGTTCCGGTCTTGGCTTCAGGGTTCAAGTACCCTCTCTGTGCACAATTTCCGGGTCGGTTCTCCGGTGTCGGTACCAGCGGGCTACAACCCTGTCCCGGTCCACCTCGAATCTCCGGCTGCCGTCTTCCCATCGCCTGCCGACGAAGACCACTGTCTGCCACCTAGCCAAGGTACCAGGGCTCCAACCCTGGCACTGGACAAATTGAGCTTCTCCTCCACTGGAGCTACACCTAGCCCCAGCCTCCACTCCTCTCAACTTGAACTACAGACTTCAACTGTCAGGCTTGAACTCCAACTTGAACTACTGTGTTTCCTGCTCTGGGCTGTCTAGACCCCTGGGTGGGCGTTCCCTAGCCGCTTGGTCCCGCCCACTGGGGTGCCTGTCTTGCCCTGAGGGGGGTGACTAGGGTTTCAGATCGGCTGTGTGTAACACTGTGAGGGATGGTGTTATGCGGGGCCTAATGTGTGACTACCTGGTGTTGCCAGGGCATCACAAACCCCACCCTCGCTCGGGGTTAAAATGGTGGACCTGCCCACGATAGGTCGGACCCCGCATCAGGAAGGTGGATTGCCGGAGATGATCCTTTTCTAGGTATGTCCGGGACAGCACCTCCGCTTTTCTCTTTTCCCGGGCAGCAATCTCCTTTCTGAGCTGTTTTTGCTGCCACTCCCAGTATGGAGCACGGTCTTCAAGCTCCTCCCCCTGCTCGGGAGCTCGGCTCATGCGGATGCTCTCACTGCCGGCCACCACCGGCTCCATTCTTGGATGAGGGCTCCGCTCCATAGCCTGCTCCGCTTCAAGGCAGGTACACTCCGGCAGCTCCATAGCCGGAACTGGATACAGGTTGATGCTGGGAATCATGACCGGGGCTGACTTCCAGGTTGACTCTGCCTCCGATGTGGCCGGGCATACTGCTGGGGCCGGTCTCGTCATACGCGCGGCCATCTTCGTGGCCGGGGGTGACGTCATCTTTGGCGCAGCTGGGCTCGGGGCTGGCGGAGTCTTCCGGGCTTGCTCGTGGCTGGTGCGGGTGCCGGAGCGGTGCTATGCTCTTGGCCTGAGGACCCCTTTGCCGGGTCCTCGCGGGCAGATGCAATGGACTCCGCTGCCGGAACTTGGGGAAGCGGACCGATTGGGTCACTAACTACAGGTGCGGGCAGCGAGGGAGGCGACGTGGTGGACGGGGGCAGATCAAGCTCCTCAGAAAGTTGGGCCGGTTCCTGTGGAACGCAGGGGCGTGGGTCGCTTACCCGCTCCTCCGAGGCCATCTCCTCTTCGCGCGCCCGAACAGCTGCAGCCAGATCCCTCATCTCGGCCGTCCATCTCGCCAGCAGGTAGTTAGCCTGGGTTTGGATTTTGCGGCACATTCTCGCAGTCTGGGATTCCACCCAGTCAGCCATCCCGGGAGCAGGCTCCTCCATCATCGGGTTGCCGGACCGGTCAGACATCCTTCCACGATGGTGTCCAGGAACAAAAGATGGCAGAGTCCTGGCATCCCTGCCCTTTATCTCTTCGGATCACATGCCGCAGCTTCTCCGCCCGCCCCCCTTGGTCTTTTGCGAGCACTCTCCTCGCACAGCTCTCTGGTTTCATTTTCGGCCTCAGGGTGTTACTTCCTTCCGGTCCTGTTCCCAGGGGGCGGGGCTTCAACTTTGCGCCCTTTCTCGGGGAAGAAGGTGCTGGGTTGTCGTTTTTCACGCCTAAAACTGGCGGCAAAATGGCGGCTTTTCAAAATGTTTGCAGCGGAGCACTGCTGACAGTCCAGAACAAGGCGCACTTCCACCAGGTAGGTGGATGGGTTTGAATCCTATTCGTGACGCCAAGTTTCGGGATGTGCCGCCCCCACGTCAGTAGCAGCCGGGCTGCTCGGATCCGGACCCGTGGTGTGGCTCGAGGGACTCTCCGGACCTGGGGGTCACGCGGACACTCCAAATGAAAAAGGGACGTAATTGTACGGGATTTGCCGTAGTCAGTCTGTGAACCATCCATGGTGTGTGGTGAAGTGTAGCACCCCCACTGCTGTTGTGGGGCACCCGGGGGCGATGGAATGGCAGCCGGTTGTTAACCCCTCCGTGGGTAGGGATGGTTGCCCACGGGGCCCGGTGACGCTGTGCAGGGGACAGTGAGGGCAGGGGCTGGCGCGCCTGGTCAGACCAGGGAGTCTCGCTTTACTCACAATTAAATAAATCAGACAAGTCCAGTAGTTGTGCTGCTGGCTGGTAAGGTGCTGGTGGCCGGCCGCCGCGGCCGGGTGTACTCGGGACCCCCACCCGGGCTGGTGGTCTGTGTCACTTTTCCTCTGCACTGCTTTGTGGTGTGGTGGACTTCCCGGTGTGGAATACAGGAGTCTGCTCCCGGTCTTTTGTGTACCTGAGGAGCCATGCCCGCTGACGCTGACCCTTGGGATCTGTAGGGCCCTGGCGGATGCCCTATCCCCCTCGGTGGGTGGTTGTCTGCTTTTGGGACTTTGGTTGGGACGGGACCTATAATCCTGCCCTCAATTGGTTAATTAGCTAGGCCGTCGGTTCCGGTCCTGGCTTCAGGGTTCAAGTACCCCCTCTGTGCACGGTTTCCGGATCGGTTCTCCGGTGTCGGTACCGGCAAGCTACAACCCTGCCCCGGTCCACCTCGGATCTCCGGCTGCCGTCTTCCCATCTCCTGTCAGACACGGGCCACCATCTGCCACCTAGCCAAAGCACCAGGGCTCCAACCCTGGCACCACTGCTCTCTAGACTTGAGCTTCACCTTTTCCGTCACTCCTCTCTCCACTTGAACTCCAAACTCCACTCCAACTTCAACTCAACTCCTGTGTTTCCTGCCCCGGGTTCTCTAGACCCCTAAGTGGGCGTTCTCCATCCGCCTGGTCCCGCCCACTGGTGTGCCTGTCCTACCCTGGGGGGGTGACGAAGATTTCAGGTCGGCTGTATGTAACCCTGTGAGGGATGGTGTTGTGTGGGGACTCTATTGTGTGTGCGACCCCTGGCGGTGCCAGGGAATTACACACTCACCCTTACCCTGGAGGTAACATTAATGGTAGGAAGGTCCGGGTCCCCGACCTGACCCGGTCTACTGTTGGACCCTGACCTAATACCCCCGCACCCCCAACCCAGGATTGGACAGGAAACTAAGTAATACACCATCCACAAGACAAAGACAGGTTGATAAAACTGAAACTCACTCACATGGCAAATATCCACAGAGGGGAGACAAGAAGACATTGGAGGGGATAAACCAAAGGGGAAGGAGAAAGTCATATCAAGGAACTTTCATGTAGCGCAGACAACAAATCACTGGTCACCAAACGGAGGATCGCCACAGATGCTGGAATATCGCAACTGCAAACAGAAACCATCTTCAGCAGTCTCCTACTGCACTCCCCAGCCTTAAGTAGGAGGACACCAGCTGTGGAAGGAAATCAGCAGCCTGGCTTTCAGCACACTGCTCCAAAAAGGATTAACCCCTGCATGGCTGGGAGCAGTGAAGCAACTCAGCCGACACCCAGTCAAGCTGAGCATTTAAGAGAGACCAGGTTGCCTGTCGAACTCTGCAATGTGAACAGAATCTGAGGCCGTAGAAGTAATCCAGGTGTGCGGATCCGGACAGCGCATGACATAAGGTCTCTACCTTGTATTGAGACACGACTGTTATGATAAGCATATGGTAGATAAGGACCCGGCTACAGATTATTACTAGGATCTAAGTTATTTCTGAAATTGATTTACAATTTTTAGACATAGTTGTTCACAACCTCTGACCATATTTGCTTCTGAGAGACTCTGCCTCTCTAAAATTCCTTTTTTATTCACAGTCATGTGACTAAGTTGAAAATTGACTCTCCAGCAGAGTTTTATTAGCATCACTTACTTTCCTAGCCGTTTGTTAATCCTGTTCCAATTTTTTTGTGATGTGTTGCTGCCATCAATCTCTAAATTGAAAAATTGTTCAGTGTTCAACTTCTGATTAGTCTCCTATGTTTTATTGTGAATAAAATAAGCCTATAAGAAAATTCCAACTCACTGCATTATTGTTCTCTTTACATTTTTTTACAGCATCCCAACCTTTTTGGGCTCCACATTTAAAAAAAAATAGTGGAAAGTTAAAATCAGTATAAAGGTGCCTGGTCTGATACCCTCACTCTGTACTTAAACTTAAGAAGAACGAGTTGACAGACAGCTAAACTCTTTCCCATCGATGTTACAGCCACGCCAGAGGCTTGGTAAGTATGAAGTGCCGCTTGCTTTATTATTTATACTTACATTTTCCTTTGTTTTATTGTATTACCCGAGTACCGGAACTGGATCATTAGCTAGAATTCCCTGAAAACCGTGGGCCCAGCACCCAGATACTTTTGAGACCACTCGGATCCGGACTTTTACAGTTTGGGTCCGCCCATCACTAGTTAAAATGTGAATTTTACCCCATTAGAAAATCTGAATCTGGTGGATTTCTCCCCTAGCCATGAGAGAGTGGCAAATGGTCATTTGAACCTTACAGTAATTGTATGTGCGCACAACCACCCAAGGTGACCATAAACTATTGACCATTCATCTCCTGTATTAGGGTTGTACCTTATTGTGTGCTTATTTGCATGAAACTGAGAATGTCAGGAAATTCGACTCAAACTCGATGCTCGGCAAATTGATCAGCTCATCTCAAAACTTAAGTGAAATCACCAGCTTCACTGAACTCCTGATTAAAGATCAATTTATTAGGATGCGTGTCCACAATCAGTGTTTGCAGCGATTTGGATGTAGCATGCTTCAGCTACGTCCAAACCGCTGCGTTGTACAGTACAAGCACAGTGGATGGATTTCTTGAAATATGGTGCCTACTGTGCTTGTTTTTTCCACAGCAAAAACTGACCTGCGGTGCGACTTCCCAAGCTACAGCATGTCAATTGTTTGCTGCGGATTCGCAGGCATCCTCCATAGGGAGAACACAAGAGAGAGACCGCAGCGCATTGAACCCTGATTGTGGGTACAAGCAGCTGCGGTCTCTTTCGTGCCCAGGTCAGGACCCGTAGCGTCCAGGACACAGTGAGTCCTGATCGTGGGCACATACCCTAAGACTGAAAAGTTTGGAAAAGACTCTAGTTGCCCTGAAAAGTAGGGTGTAACCTCCACATGTATGGCTATTGGTAAACAGATGGTAACCATTGTTTATTGCCGTTGTTTCACACACTATCTGTGCAGTTTCCTCAGTGTTTTATGGCTTCCTCTCCCTATCTCTGTGGCTAAGCTGTGACTTCCTCCCACTGTGCAGATTCACCACAATACAGCAGCTGCATTCCCTGCTTCTGCTTTTATACAGGCTATGATAGCTTTTCCTGATTGGCTGTGCTATAAATCGTCATCTAAGAACCTCACTTTGCAGACACTGTATTTCGGGGTGGTTGCCCCTCGTCAGTGCAAAGTATCAGATCTGATCTGGCTGTATGAGAAGCTATAGTAGGGTCTAAGGGGAAAAACTTTTTCCCTTGTGGAGACTGACAAAACAGTCTCTTTGCCAGTGAAGAGTCTTATAGCTGCAATGCTCTTCAGGGAGGAAGGAGACAAACTCTAGTGGCACTTATTGGAAGTAGCAATCCTAAAAGTCAAAAGTGGTCCTTTCACAAGCCTTTTTATATGACTTAAGATTTATGCCACATTAGAACTTCAATTTGCAGAGACGGTGTTTCGGGGTGATTGCCCCTCATCAGTCCAAAGTATGAGATCTGATCTTGCTATATGAGAAGCTATAGTGGGGTCTAACTTTTCTTCTTGCGGAGACTGACAAAACAATCTGTCTGCCAGTGAGGAGACTTATAGCTGCAATGCTTCTATGGGAAATATTAAAATTGTCTTTTCAGGGAGGAAGGAGATGAACTCTAGCGCCACCTATTGGAAGTAGCAATCCTAAAAGTCAAAAGTGGCCCTTTAACAAGCCTTTTCATATAAAAAGACATTTGGAATATTTCCCAGAGGAGCATTGCAGCTATAAGAGTCCTCACTAGCATACAGATTGTTTTGTTAAGTTTTCCCTTTAGACCCTACTATAGCTTCTCATATAGCAAGATGAGATCTCATACTTTGGACTGACAAGGGGCAATCACCCCAAAACATTTTGGCTGCAAATTGAGGTTCTGATCTGGCATAAATCCTAGGTCATATGAAAAGGCTTGTTAAAAGGCCACTTTTGACTTTTAGGATTGCTACTTCCAATAGATGGCGCTAGAGTTCATCTCCTTCCTCCCTGAAGAGACGTATTTGAATACATTGTGATGTGGTAGCTACAAGGAATTTGGGGGAGTCCACCAATGTCATACCCATGTTGCGTGACCTTTCTCTGCCTGACGCGATCTTCTGCAATGTATAAAATGCCCATTATAGGAAATTTGAACAAAGCAAATTGCAAATTGTTCAGATTCGCCTGGTTTAGCACATATTTAAAAATTTGACAAAACTTTGATTTGAGTCAAATCAATTGTCCAATTGTCTTATCACTAGTTATTCAGCCTCCTATGAAATCATCTCCAATAGGGACAGGAATTGATGGGTATGCTGACAGTTTTTGTACAGCCCTACTGAACATGTTGGCTGTATAAAAATAATAAAAAAAAAATTTCAATTTATTGAGGGTAATAGTATAAAGTTCCTGCCAGCCGGAACAAAAAAAAAAATTTACATTGCGCAGAACGTTATCACCGGGAACCAGGGACTATAAACATGAAGAAACATATACAGAAGAAATACAGGGACTCCTGAAGGACCATAAAAATCATTGGCTGCACATGTTATAAATGTCTGCTATTGGCAGCGGGACAATAAAGCGGTAAATATACTGCGGTGTGGAGCTAGGGGACATTATTGTACAATTCCAATACACCACGTAAGAGCAGGGCAAGACGAGCTGTCCAGATCTGATCCCGGAGCATTTAATAAGAGCAGTCGTTAATAATGTAGAAGGTTTTGCACAGGAGCCTTTCCTTTTTTTTTTTCGTTGACCTGGGACCATGCAGTCAAAGCATAACAAATCAAAATGAGATGTCGCATGTTACAGTACATCGCCGGCTTTTTTCTAATTTTTATTTCACTAGACGTTAAAATCAAGAAAGGTCATATCTTCATTATATTGGTCAAGATGGAAAAAAATGCCCATGTTGTATGTACAGTATAAAGGGCCAGCGTTAGGGTGGAGCAAGCTGGGCATCGAGGAGTGGAGGGCAGAGATAATGGGAGTGGTGGCGACCATGCGGACCCAAGAGAGTAGTGTGCTGCTCGTCTAGGCCGCACCAACCCGTATAATGGAGTCCATCCTCGACTAGGCCTCATCACCACCAGATCCAGTGAGATCTGAACTGGTTTTGGGAGCCCCCTAGTGTTTACAGCAGGAGCCACACTGATTATGCAGATTGCTTGAGAACTGCCTAGAGCATATACAAATATACCTTGCTAGCTGGTGTCACTGCCATCTTGTGGCTATTCCAGGTAGTTGGGTTGTTTCTGAGCAGGGGTTTCTGTTACATCTCATGGCTCTCCCGTTGCAAGGAATGAGGTGGTCCCCCATTCCTTGTCTGCCGCGAGCCCTCCTGCTCAGCAGCACCAAAGGTCTGGGAGACTGCGCAGTCTGCAGGAGTTGTCTCCTTGGAGACGCAGCAGAAGGGTGACACCTAGTGGTTCTCCCCTTGCAAGGAATGGAGTGGTCTCCCATCCCTTGTCTGCCATGAGCCCTCTTGCTCAGCATCACAGAGGGTCTGGGAGGTTGCGCAGTGTGCAAAGGATGGATGCTCAGGGAAGCAGCAAGACTTCCCTTATCTCTGCACATTGTGAAACCGAGGATCCCGCCTTTATGACCCAGAGGCAGGAAGATGAGTATGTGCCCCACGTGACGTCTTCTGATTCGCTCACTGATATCACACGGCCCGATAACGAGGCTGGTGGTGTGCTGAATCCTGACTGGCCGGGCCAAGACGTCACGAATCCTGATTGGGTCACGTCCATCTCGCGCCCGCCCTTGGGTGGAGCTACACCTCCTTAAAAGCTCCCCCTGCCATCATGGCGGCGTGTGACTGTCCTTCTATGTTTGGATGTCTGGCAGCGTGCTGCCACGCCACTGCTCAGGCATTATTGTCTTTTGTGTGCTTGGCCCTTGCTGCTTAGGCAGTACCTGGTTTGCAGGCCGTGTTCCTGCCTTGCTGCTCCGGCAGTATCTCCTTCAACAGGCCGTGTTCCTGTCCCAGGTGAGCTCCTCGAGTCTCCACCGGAATCACCTGGTTATTGAAAGCACACGTGCGTGGGCACCTCTGTGCTACCCTCGTGCCATATCCTGTGACTCCCGCTGGCACACGTGCGTAGGCACCTCTGTGCGTCCCCGTGCAACAGGTACACCGATTGAGAAGCCCCGAGCCATACAACCCTCACGGGTTAGGGCGGACCGGTGTACATAGATCGTCTGTGACATTCCAGACGATCACTAGTAGCAACCCGCTCACTCTTTCCTGACCATAGCAGCGGTCCCTTACACCGCACAGTGGACCTTGACCGGCGGAAGCTGTCCATTTCCCATCTTGGCACGCTTCCCCGGGTCCCCCTCGTAACAGGTTTCTCCATCTTCCCCTGCCACCACTGTGCACCTTTGTATCACCTTGTATTAATAAATTATCTTTGTATTCAACTAGATATTCTTTGTGGTCCTTTTCTTTTAGTGTACCCCTGATTTTTGATCTTGCTTTACACGTTCACTGGGGTCACAGCATTATAGGTTTTATTGCTTGAGAACTTTGGCTGACAACACAATCATGTGACCATGATGTCACTACGGAATTTTAGCACTTTTGGTGACATCACGATCATGTGATGTGGTCATGAGACTGTGATATTGTAGCACCCAGGGGGCAAGGGGAATCAGGCACGCGGGGTCTCGTACTTGAGTTACTCATCACTGGGCCAGTGTGGTGGTCTAGGATGTCGCAGTGCCCCGAGGTGTACACCAATAAGGAGGGAGGATGATGGGGGTTGTAATAGGATGATTGTCGTGACACCACCTAAGATTAGCCGCCGCTGCTGTCGCTGTCCTCCGGGGCGGATGGTGATAGCAGCCGAAGATGGTATCACTCCCCATATTTGGAACAGGCCCTGGGGAGGATAATGAGGGTAGTAGTGATGGCGATGGCCTTTGGCGCCGAGGCGTGGGACGGTGGTAATAAGAGTCCGAGTCAAATGATGCAGTTCCAGGTGTCTTAACTCACTTTTTGTGCCGCTCACCCGCGTAGTACCAGTCACCCACTGTGATGTGCCCCATCGACCTCAGATAAGTTAGAAGCAGTCACCGGTGTTTGAAAGAAGAAAGTCCTTTATCAGAATTGCCCTTCCAGCCGTGAGGAACCTGGCCTGAGCGCTTCGCTCCAAGCCACAGGCCCCGTGAAGAGAAGAAAATGGTGCTGGTGTCATGTCCCAGAACTGGTCTCCCGGGTAAACTGACTGAAGATTGTGTGAGTTTGCTCCTACTTTTTCCCCAAGTGGAACCCGCCCCCCAGGTGGCTGTCCTACTGACCGGGGAAGTCCCATGCCTTGTGATAGCCACCCCCCCTATCTACCCTGAGCCATCCCCCTGTGAGAAGGCTCCTAAGCTGTTTGCAGAGTGTGAATGTGGAACACCGGTGATTAACCCCCTCCTTACCCGAGGCGAATATTGCACCTTAAATGAGGTGCAATACTCTGTGGCGACTGGAGCATCAGGGGCTCCACAATATCATCGTCAGAAGGGCTGAAGAGGTTATGAAATGGTGGTAAGTCCTCCAGAGTGTGTGTGTGTGTGTGTGTGTGTGTGTGTGTGTGTGTGTGTGTGTGTGTGTGTGTGTGTGTGTGTTTGTGTGTGTGTCTACAATGTATGGGCTCCTGCTGGTATATACAGTGGCATGCAAACGTTTGGGCACCCTGGTGAAAATTACTGTTATTGTTAAGAGTTGAGGAAGCTGAAGATAAAATGATCTCTAAAAGGCATAATGTTAAAGATGACACATTTCTTTTCTATTTTAGGCAAATATATACAGTACAGACCAAATGTTTGGACACACCTTCTCATTTAAAGAGTTTTCTTTATTTTCATGACTCTGAAAATTGTAGATTCACATTGAAGACATCAAAACTATGAATTAACACATGTGGAATGAAACATTTAACAAAAAAGTGTGAAACAACTGAAAATGTGTCTTATATTCTAGGTTCTTCAAAGTAGCCACCTTTTGCTTTGATTACTGCTTTGCATACTCTTGGCATTCTCTTTATGAGCTTCAAGAGGTAGTCACCTCAACTTCACAGGTGTGCCCTGTCAGGTTTAATAAGTGGAATTTCTTGCCTTATAAATGGGGTTGGGACCATCAGTTGTGTTGTGCAGAAGTCTGGTGGATACACAGCTGATAGTCCTTCTGAAAAGACTGTTAGAATTTGTATTATGGCAAGAAAAAAAGCAGCTAAGTAAAGAAAAATGAGTGGCCATCATTACTTTAAGAAATGAAGGTCAGTCAGTCTGAAAAATTGGGAAAACTTTGAAAGTGTCCCCAAGTGCAGTGGCAAAAACCATCAAACGCTACACAGAAACTGGCTCATATGAGGACCGCCCCAGGAAAGGAAGACCAAGAGTCACCTCTGCTGCGGAGGATAAGTTTATCCAAGTCACCAGCCTCAGAAATCGCAGGTTAACAGCAGCTCAGATTAGAGACTAGGTCAATGGCCTACACAGAGGTTCTAGCAGCAAACACCATCTCTAGAACAACTGATAAGAGGAGACTTTATGCAGCAGGCATTCATGGTAAAAATAGCTGCTAGGAAACCACTGCTAAGGACAGGCAACAAGCAGAAAAGACTTGTTTGGGCTAAAGAACACAAGGACTGGACATTAGGACCAGTGGACATCTGTGATTTGGCTCTAATGAGTCCAAATTTGAGATCTTTGGATCCAACCACCGTGTCTTTGTGAACGGTTGGACTCTACATGCCTGGTTCCTCACCGTGAAGCATGGAGGAGGATGTGTGATGGTGTGGGGTTGGTTTCCTGGTGACACTGTTGGGGATTTATTCAAAAATTGAAGGCATACTGAACCAGCATGGCTACCACAGCATCTTGCAGCGGCGTGCTATTCCATCCGGTTTGCAGTAAGGCCACGTCACACTAAGCAACATCGCTAGCAACATCGCTGCTAAGGAACAACTTTTGTGACGTAGCAACGATATTGCTAGTGATGTTGTTGTGTGTGACATCCAGCAACAACCTGCCCCTGCTGTGAGGTCGCTGGTTGTTGCTGAATGTCCTGGGCCATTTTTTAGTTGTTGCTCTCTCCTGCTGTGAAGCACACATCGCTGTGTGTGACAGCGACAGAGCAACCACTAAATGTGCAGGAAGCAGGAGCCGGCTTCTGCGGACGCTGGTAACCACGGTAAACATCGGGTAACCAAGAAGCCCTTACCTTGGTTACCCGATATTTCCCTTCGTTACCACCGTCCGCCGCTCTCACGCTGTCAGTACCCGGCTCCCGTGCTCTCTGCACACGTAGCCGGAATACACATCGGGTAATTAACCCGATGTGTACTGTGGCTAGGAGTGCAGAGAGCAGGGAGCCGGCACTGGCAGTGTGAGAGTGGCGGACGCTGGTAACGAAGGTAAATATCGGGTAACCAATGTAAGGGCTTCTTGGTTACCCGATGTTTACCGTGGTTACCAGCCGTCCGCAGAAGCCGGCTCCTGCTGCCTGCACACGTAGCAGAGTACACATCGGGAAATTAACCCGATGTGTACTGTGGCTAGGTGTGCAGGGAGCCAGCGCTAAGCGGTGTGCGCTGGTAACCAAGGTAAATATCGGGTTGGTTACCCGATATTTACCTTAGTTACCAAGCGCAGCATGCTTCCACGTGGCGCTGCTGGCTGGGGGCTGGTCACTGGTTGCTGGTGAGATCTGCCTGTGTGACAGCTCACCAGCAACCCGTGTAGTGACGCTCCAGCGATCCCTGCCAGGTCAGGTTGCTGGTGGGATTACTGGAGCGTCACTTAAGGCTACTTTACACGCTGCGATATCGGTCCCGATATCGCTAGCGTGGGTACCCGCCCCCATCTGTTGTGCGACATGGGCAAATCGCTGCCTGTGCCGCACAACATCGCGCAGACCCGTCACACATACTTACCTGCCCGGCAACGTCGCCGTGACCGGCTAACCGCCTCCTTTCTAAGGGGGTGGTCCGTGCGGCGTCACAGCAACGTCACTGAGCGGGGCCGCCCAATAGAAGCGGAGGGGCGGAGATGAGTGGCCGGAACATCCCGCCCACCTCCTTCCTTCCTCATAGCGGCCGGGAGGCAGGTAAGAAGAGGTTCCTCGTTCCTGCGGCGTCACACATACCGATGTGTGCTGCCGCAGGAGCGGCAAACTACATCGTTACTGCTGCAGTAACGATAATCGAGAATGGACCCCCATGTCACCGATGAGCGATTTTGCACGTTTTTGCAACGATGCAAAATCGCTCATCGGTGTCACACGCAGCAACATCGCTAATGCAGCCGGATGTGCGTCACAAATTCCGTGACCCCAACGACTCCGCATTAGCGATGTCGCAGCGTGTAAAGCCCCCTTATGTGTGACATCTCACCAGCGACCTCCTAGCAACTTACCAGCGATCCCTATCAGGTTGTATTGTTGTTGGGATCGCTGGTAATTTGTTTAGTGTGACTGGGCCTTCATTTGGACCATCATTTATTTTTCAACAGGACAATGACCCTAAACACACCTTCAGGCTGTGTAAGGGCTATTTGACTAAGAAAGAGAGTGATGGGTGCTACGCCAGATGACCTGGCCTCCACAGTCACCAGACCTGAAACCAATCGAGATGGTTTGGGGTAAGCTGGATCGCAGAATGAAGGCAAAAGGGCCAACAAGTGCTAAGCATCTCTGGGAACTCCTTCAAGACTGTTGAAAGACCATTTCTGGTGACTACCTCTTGAAGCTCATCAAGAGAATGCCAAGAGTGTGCAAAGCAGTAATCAAAGCAAAAGGTGGCTACTTTGAAGAACCTAGAATATAAGACCTATTTTCAGTTGTTTCACATTTTTTTGTTAAGTATTTCATTCCACATGTGGTAATTCATAGTTTTGATGCCTTCAATGTGAATCTACAATTTTCAGAGTCATGAAAATAAAGAAAACTCTTTGAATGAGGTGTGTCCAAACTTTTGGTCTGCAGTGTGTGTGTGTGTGTGTGTGTGTGTGTGTGTGCGTGTGTGTGTGCGTGTGTGTGTGTGTATGTATGTATGTGTATATATATATATATATATATACCGTGTTTCCCCGAAG